>NC_058405.1:61812501-61984504 GCF_002201575.2 Neomonachus schauinslandi | reverse complement strand
ACAGAATTGTAGTTTAGGAGCTTGGATGGAGAGGCACAAAAACAGGCAAAACATTCTCAACCTATCAGGGATTCTAACTCACCACTGAGTATTCGCTTTCCCCTCCTCCCCCTTTTATATATCCCCTTAAAAGATTCCCTGCGCAGTGCATAGTATCTAGCCACATGTGCGTCCATTGCCAATGTGATAGCCTCTAAGTAATTAGGGGAGGGGGGGGAGTGTCTCAATGTACTTTAACCTTTTTTTAAAGTTTGCATGAGAATTAAAAATGTCTTCTTTCCAGTATTCAAATATTTGCCACTCTAAGAAAATAAAATCTGAAAAAAAAAAAAGTCAAAAACAGAAGTCACCACTCTGGCCACATCTCTCTCAAGGATCTGCCACAAAAACATAGGTAAAATAAAAATAAAATTCTTATAATCATCAATTAAGGATTCATACTTGACACCGACACCGATTTTGGAATTTCTGGAAAAAAACATGCCAGCCATAAGATCTGTCACATCAGTCCCACAAAACTTTTTCAGTCTTCAGCAAATATGATATCAATTTGGCTGCATAATTCCCTTACTCATTTTTAATTCTCTTCATGCTCCCTTCCCCAAATACATATATTGAAATTTCCACTCTAAGGTAATTTCAGTAACAAACTAGAAGTTAGCCTCACCAAGAGGCCATTCTTTAAGTCAAATATGAGTATGCAGCAAGAAAACATCTGTCATCGCTGTGCCAAGGACTCTGTGGCTATTTAAATCACTCACCGGCAGATTACAAACCTGAATTACAGAATATGAATTTTTAAATTTTTTTTTTTAAAGATTTTATTTATTTATTTGACAGAGAGAGAGACAGTGAGAGCAGGAACACAAGCAGGGGGAGTGGGAGAGGGAGAAGCAGGCTTCCTGCCGAGCAGGGAGCCCGATGTGGGACTCGATCCCAGGACCCTGGGATCATGACCTGAGCCGAAGGCAGACGCTTAACGACTGAGCCACCCAGGTGCCCTAAAATAAAAAATTTTTAAAAAGTACTGTCAGTTCATAGGCCAAATTAAAGAAACATCATTCCAAAATAAAGAATATCTGAGGTATATAAAACAATTTAAACTTTTCTTTAAAAAGTATTAAGTCTTATTTTTGAAGCATTCTTTTAACCCAGGTGTTCCAAATAATGTCGCAACAAAAGACAAGACTCAACTTAAAACTGCCATTAAGGAGGGGGGTACCCACACAGAACCAGAGCTCACAATACTACTTCCCAAGCTCTAGAAAGCTTTCTATGGGTGTGGGGGGGGGGGGGGGAGAACAGGTCATGGAAAAGAAGTTTCACTATTTATAAATACTGTACATGGTTTAAAAGATCCCGGGTTTTCCAAAAGTCTTAGCTTCCACTTTGAGCGTAACCTGATGACAGTTATGGCCAATATTAAAACAAGTGTAAAGCAGATGTAATGTACCATCCCTACAAATACAAAATGCACATCCCGCAAATACAACCAGTGTCTAAGGAACTAGAAGTTTATGAACTCTTTAACAGCTTTTCAACTATTCTGTCCTATGCAAATGACTTTCAAATTCTCTGGCAGGCCCCAGGAAGTTAAAGCGCAAGAAACTGTATTTAATTAAAGATTCAGTCTAATTCCCAGTAGTAAATCACAGGAAATAGTTCCAAAGCAGCCTCTCCTCAGTTCTAAAACAGGTTTTGGTTGATTTGCATTTTAGAATTCGAATTATTTTTAAGCTAAAAGTCATAGTAAAATTTGTCCCTTTTGTGAATCTTTAAAACAGGAGGGTCTTTCAAATCTGAGAAACTTGGTTTTAACAAGTAACTCATTTTTATGAAAACTCTAACCAGAATACTAGTTATGAGTTAGAACACTTAAGGTTGTTTCTTTTCTTCTTAAAATATCCTTTTACTCAAAGTGAAAATGCACTTGTTGTAATCTGACTTGCACCAACGGACTCTCATTACACCTGAAACATTTACTCACTTGAGAATGGCAGCCTGCTCCCTCCCAAAGCCCCACTTGGTTTCCACTGGGAGCTGCCGCTGGGCCTCCAATCCTGAACAGGTATTAACAATTCTTACTACTAATGGATCTTCTAGCTATTTAAGTACATTTTTAAAGAAAAAATTATAATTGCATTTGGGGAAAAAAATTAGAAGAACCTAATAAAAAAGGTTGGGGGTTTGATTTGGCCTTAAAATGTATTTTTTTAGGGCGCCTGGGTGGCTCAGTTGGTTAAGCGACTGCCTCCGGCTCAGGTCATGATCCTGGAGTCCCTGGATCGAGTCCCACATCGGGCTCCCTGCTGGGCAGGGAGCCTGCTTCTGCCTCTGACCCTCCCCCCTCTCATGTGCTCTCTCTCTCTCATTCTGTCTCAAATAAATAAATAAAATCTTTTTTAAAAAATGTATTTTTTTAAAAGCACTAAATCTTAAAAGTCTAGGTTATATTCCTAGTTTAAGAAGAATACTCTGATTTAAAACCATGAGTGGCAAAACTAAATATAATCCCAAAACACTGCCTTTCTCCATCTCTGAAGAAAGGCACTCCAGCAAACAAGTAGATTGTATCCATTTCCAAGGACGTAAAAGTGGTGTAAGTACACACCGTACTTTGAATGTCCAAAAAAAAAATTTTTTTTTTAAATGGCAAACGCTTTACAATAAATAGCTCAAGCAGGGTTGATAGATGAGTAAGTCGAGTACTTAAATTCAAATGTTAAGTAAAATTGGATTTGGCAGACAATCCTGATTTTGTGACTTAAAAGAATACATACCAAGCTTTTTGAAACACTTGGTAAAACTGCATGTAATCCTAGTAATGAGATTGTAAGTGGTACCTTTACTCTAAAATACACTTTGGAAAAAATAAAATCCTGGCTCCTTCTCCAGGAACTTCAATAAGATATGAGTAACTTAACCTTTTTGACACACATTAACCACAAACATGACAGTGTATGTAAAACAACCGTGGTGTAACCAATTGCGCAGCAAAGATCAATCTTTATTATGCTGTACAGGCAGGATAAGGGGTGAGGAAGAAGTTCTCAGCTAAACTTTCATATCGATCCCTCCACCTGTGACAGTGAGAAACTGTCAGCTTCAGAAGGCCGCGCGGCGAACGGACCCCCCGGTAAGCCTGCCCACAGCCCGTCCTGAGAGCCCCCGGGTCTTTTCCGCCTCCAAGTAGGGAAGTACCTGGCCCCCGCCCTGAGTCCCTCCAAGTCTCCCCTCTCTGAAAGGCAGAAAGGACCAGAGGAACCTCATCTACAGTCCTCCATCGAAGCAGGACGTTAGCACACGTTCCTTTGATGCGCACCTCCACTCCGACTCCCCCAAATCACTTGTCACAGAGACCCCTGCCTTACCCCTCGTATCTGTACTTCCACGGTCCATAACACTGAGGTGGCAAAGTGAGAAAAAAGATACACACATCTCCACCTCTAGTCACCCAGGGCAGCTTCTCCAAGCCTAATCAAAGACCTCGGACCATGAGCGAGGCCAAGTTTGGGGGCATTTCCTAGCGCTGAGAAGTGCTGGCCTCGCAACCCCGCGACTCGGCCCGGAGCGGCGCACCGGCCGGGCGCGCTGGCCCTTTAAAGGCGCTCTCTTCCTACGCCTGCGGCCCCTCCCTCGCCGTCGCAGCTCTCGCTCCCGCCCCCGCCTCCGCCGAGGGTCACACTTGAACTTTAGCTCTCCCAGCGCGGCCCGGCGCCCGCGCACCGCAGGCGGTGGCCGCCTCTTCGCACGTGTCGGATGCACTACCTCGGGCTCCGCGCGCCCGGCCCCCTGCACTCGAGGCCACTTCGGATAAAATCAAAACAAAGCAAAATGCACACCGGCCTCCAAAAACTGCGCTGCCTGCCCCCAGGGGTCGGCTCGCGACTTTCCGTCCCCTCCACCTACAGCTCCGTCCCCGGGCGGCGGGGCCCCGAAAAGCCTCGCCGCGCCCTCCTCCGCCCAGCGCGGCGGAAACGGCTCTGCGGCGCAGCCCAAGGCTGGTGGGACGCGCAGCGCGGAGACGGAGAGGAGCCGCCCTCACCCCCCAAGGTCCAGGAGGAAAAGGAGCAGTGGCAGGAGTCCTCGCCGGTCGTGGGCGAGCAGCCCCCAGTAAACCCCTTCCTCCTTTCACTGGCGAACTTTTCTGCCCGCTTTGATGTCCACTTCTTGTCGTACTTTTTTCCCTCCCTAATTCCCAAGTGAGCCCCCTCCCCCGTCCCGCTCGAACTCTCACTTGAGCGCGCTCACACACACTTATTCCGGTCCCCCGACAGGTCCCGGGCAAGCCCACCACTCCCATCTGCCACTTCTCGCGCTCTCCGCACGCGCTGTCCGCATGCCCGGCACTTTCAGGGCAAGCCAACTTCCACAGGCGCCCCCTCATCTGCCCCACCACAACCTCAGGTGGAGGCAGGGGTCCCCGCGCCCCGCTCCCTATCCGGCCGTGAGCCCCGAGGCCACTCACCTTCCAGCCCGCTGAGCTGTTGCTGTCACCCTTATCTTTGAAGTAGGGCACGCTCTTGACCATCCACTCGTAGATCTGCGACAGCGTGAGCCGCTTCTCGGCTGAGCTCTCGATGGCCTTGGTGATGAGGTCGGCGTAGGACAGGTTGCCCCACGCGTTGCGGCGGGACGAGCTGCTCTTTCGCGGCTGCCCTGCGAGCGGCCCGGCGGCGGCTGGGGGCACCGGCGGGTGCTGAGACAGCGGCCCGGGCGGCGGAGCCTGCGGCGGCGCCGGGTGCAGGCAGCCCGCCTCCGGGCCCTGGAAGTCCCCGCACAGCCCCCCGGTGGCGGCAGCAGCGGCCGCCGCCGCCGCCGCCACCGCTGCCGCCGCCGCTGCGGCCGCCGCCACGGAGCCGGGCGCCTGCTGGAAGTCCCCGGTCTCCTCCAGCAGGCTCAGGTTGCTCATGAAGTCGGCGTTGACAGCGGCCGCCGAGGCCGAGGGCAGGCCCGCGGCGGCGTCGGGGTTCGCGGCCGCGCCGCCCGACGGCGCCGGGCTGGAGGTGGCCGAGTTGGACTGGCTAAACTCCGGCCTGGGCAGCGGCCAGGTGCACGAGCGCGGCCGGGGCAGCGGCTCGAAGTCCGGGTCGATCTCCACCACCTGGGGCGCTTCGGCCATGGTGACCCCCACCCCTCCCCCAGCCGCGGGAGAGCCGAGGGGTCGAGCGCACCACACGGGACCAAGGGGGAGGGGGCGCGAAGAGCCGGTCCGAGATTTGGGGGGGCGAGGTCCGTGCCTCGAGCCGACGAAAACCGGGAGGAAGGCGCGGCGGAGTGGAAGCGCGAGCCCAGAACTTAACTTCGCGGGTCCATCAACATCTAGGCTCTTCCAGGTCCGCTGCACGGTCAGGACGGCAGGCCAGAGTCACCCTGCCGAGCAGCGGTCGGCGCCGCACTCCGGCTGACAGGGCCCGCGGACGGAAGGACGGACGGACGCCGCGGGCTGCTCGCTCTCCCGGCGGCGCGACCGCGGCGCTGCTGCCTGTTGAATGTGGCGGCGGCGGCGGCGGCTGCAGCGATTACGCTGCTGCCCGACTTACGGGATCTGCCGCCGCCCCCCGCCCGCGGCGGCGCGCGCGCCGGCCCGCCCCTGACTGACAGCCCGCGCGGCCAATGAGCGCGCGGCACCGCCGCCCAGGCAGCCAGTGGTCGCCCGCCTGGGCGGGGGCCGGTTTTCCACCGGGAGGCGGCAGTGGTTTGGTGGGGGGGTAGTGGGGTGTTTTTCTCGTTCACACACTCTCTCTCTCTCTGTCTCTCTCTCTCCTCTCTCTCTCTCTCTCTCTTTTTTGGATCCGTTATTATTTTCTGGTAATTCTCAAGTGTTTCTGTGAGTCTCTCGCCTTCTCAGTGTTTTGATTGCTAGGAGGCAAACCAGCGTGGAGGCGGCGGCGACACTTTGTTTACTACTGAGGAGCAAAGCCGAGTACTCGGGAAGCTCGAGTGGAACGAGTCTCTCGCTTCGCCTCGACCTCCGCTCGGGGCCCGAAGTGGGGCGGGGCGGGGGCCGGGGGGACGCTCCTCGCTCCGCCGGCACTGGTGGGCGGGCGGAGGCGGCCTCGCGGAATTCTACTCAATTGCCCCCTTCTCGGCTCCACCTACGATTTTTTTTGCAGAGAGACGTGGGGAAGTCGATGGGCTTTGTTTTTGTTTTTTGTTTTCTTTCCCTGCGATCTGTCAAGTTCTAAAGCCCCCACGCGAGCTGCACAGGCCCCCCGGCACCTGGATCCTGGCGGTGGAGTCCGCGCGGCGAGCATACTCCCTGCCGCCTCCGCGCCCGGAGCCCACCTGTCCGCACCCCCAAGCGGAGCCTCTGCGGTTCGCTCTCGCCGGGAGCCAGGCGTCCAGCCCAGCAGCCTCCAGCTGGGTTCACTCCATTCTTGACCTAAAAGGGTAGAAATGAAGGAAAGGGACTCAGCGCGGTCCGAAGACAGTCCTATTTCACACGCACACACAGACTCAGAAGCATCCTAGACCTCATGCCCTCTGTGGGAACATCTTCCCCTGGGCGGGAACCTCAGACTCTTAATAGTCCAGGGGCTGCGGGGAAGGGATCAGAGAAGGGGATGCAGACAGAACCTTGTCACTTTATTACTTACCCCTAATTAAGTTCAACTGTTTGCTTGTTATTTCTTTGCTGTTTAGGATGGAAGTGGTAAGGTGTCGAGAAGTAAAAGCACAAGAGGGGTAAGACCAAAGCCTTGGGGCTCAGCCCTGCCCCACCCCCAGGTTCCTTTAAACTGTTTGCCGCGAGTATCAGTAAACCCCTCACCCACCCCACCACACCTTTTCCCATCTGGGCTCCAGGTCCTGTCGAGATCAGTGGTGCCAAAGGTAGGAAGACAATTGTCCTTGTGTCTTAGGGAGCAAAAGAAACAGTTTTCAAGAAACAGTTTTTTGTTTTGGTTTGATTTTTAGAAGGAATATGGAAGGCATTTCCTTTCATAGGGATGGGATCACTTAGGATGGAAGATTGACGGTAGGGTTTTAAATGCCTCGTCCAAAATGACAGCTCCCAATTATTTTAAAAATCCCCTTTTTGGGGGCGCCTGGGTGGCTCAGTCATTAGGCGTCTGCCTTAGGCTCGGGTCATGATCCCAGCGCCCTGGGATCAAGCCCCGCATCGGGCTCCCTGCTCTGCGGGAAGCCTGCTTCTCCCTCTCCCACTCCCCCTGCTTGTGTTCCCTCTCTCGCTGTGTTTCTCTCTACCAAATAAATAAAATCTTAAAAAAAAAAAAAATCCCCTTTTTCTTACAGGTAATTCTTCAATTGAAAAAGTGGCATCTAAAGAAAATTAGGCCTCATTTACAGAAGTTTGAAAGGACCTAGAGATTTATTTTTTCCTTTACATTTTCACTATCATCTCCCTAGTTCAGACCCCTATTTATTCTTAACCCACTTATCCCAAGAGCTTCCTACCGGTAATGGGGGGCTGGGGGAGAAGGTCGTGAGCCTGATGGATTAAGGATAGGGTTGGTCCCCACCCTTCTTCTCCTGTGGTCTCTGCATTTACTATCAAATTTGGACAGTTCGGGCCACCTCTGCCAGCCGCTAGGGGACCTCAGTAACCCAGACGATGAGCTCAAAGAAAGGTAATGTGGAACTGTGGATACCCTCAACCTCTCCAATTAAGCTCTGCAGAGGCAGCCCCCATTCAGATGGCCGCACCCTACAAATAGGCGATGCTCTGGTGGATCATTCTTGGCAAAGGAAACCAGCTGCAGATTTGGCTTTGCTTTCCTTCCAGTTCCAGTTTTTCATGGCTTCGGTCAGAGGAGAGTATTTGGTTAAGGGAATTTTCCTACAGACTTTCCTCAGGTCCTTGAAATCTGGACTCTCCTGCCTAATTGTTTAAATGTTGTAATTTGCTTTTCTTTGGTCTTGAAGCAGGCACAGAGTACCTACAGTGCCAATGTCCCTGACACATAGTTCCAAAAAACTGAACAAATGTTTAAAGGTTTTTCTAGCTGCCTACTATACCATTGTGCATGTCAATTTACTGAACCTTAGGGTGCTGGTGAACACTGGCTTGTTTCCAATCTTTAGCTCACACAAGCTATTCTGTAATGAATAACCATACATAACTCATTTTGCATCCGTGCAAGTATATACACAGGAGGAATTTCCAGAAAAGAGATCACTGGGTCAGCAGTTAAATGCATTTGCAATTTTTTTTAAGATTTTATTTATTTATTTGACAGAGACACAGCGAGAGAGGGAACACAAGCAGGAGGAGTGGGAGAGGGAGAAGCAGGCTTCCCGCGGAGCAGGGAGCCCGATGCGGGGCTCGATCCCAGGACCCTGCGATCAGAACCTGAGGGATCAGGACGTGAGCCATCCAGGCGCCCCTGCTTTTGCAATTTTGAGACACACTGTCAAATTGCCCTCCATAAGAGTTGTATCAAGCTAAACGTTCTTTTCAGCTAGACCCACAGAATGTTAAAATTGAAAGTAGAGATCACCTTAGTGGCCTCCTTTAATTTCTCCATGAGGAAATTGAGGCACAGAGAGGCTGATTTGCCCAAGGTCACACAGAAGCCAGTGGTGATGCCATGGCTGGAACTCCAATTTCCTGCTTTCCTATCAATAATCTCTTCAATACACAGAAAATTGGAAATATCTGCAATTCCTATATAGCGATAACCACTCTAAAACTTTGTAGTATATTTCCTTTCAGTCAACCCCACAGATTTTAGTAATTTTAGTTAGGTGAACTCCACTGAACCAAACAAAGTTTGAATTTTGGAAGATTGAAAAAGCAGACACACAAAAAAATGATAGTGACAGTAAGATAATGAAAGAAAAAAGATTACAAAAGAAGTGGTTTGGGCTTTTTTAGTCAAAAACAAACATTTTCTCTCTCTTTGAGGATGCCAAAGTATTGAGATTGGCACTAGTTCTGCTTAAGAGAAAAAAGCTCACTTCTTTTCTTCACTATTTTTTGTGATAGCTGTTTGCTTCGAAGGCTGTTTCTAATGATCATCTCTTACTGGTTGGTGCATATGTCCCAACTGGAAAGAGAAATGTTTCATGTCAGGTAAGAACAATTAAACTGAAAAAGGAAATTTATCCTCACAAAGTCCATCTCACAAACCTATGTGGTGTTCTTTCTTCTGCCTGCTTTTCAGAGTAGCTATTGCACCATCCTTGATGGGAAGACTGAGGGATGGTTCCCTTCCATCAATTCCTTGGCAGAAACTTCTGCATTTACCCCTCACCACCAACATACTGATCTCTGGTTTAAATTCTTTACTTGTCAAAATAGGTAACTTAAGTCCAATTTAATGAGTAAATGAAAAGTCTGGATGTTTCTTTTTCAGTCAGGACACTTCGCTTCATACTTCACCTTCCCTTTCCTCAACTACTGCCCATTTCTGATATTTTGTCTGAATTATTAAGAGGTACTGCTATCGGGGCGCCTGGGTGTCTCAGTTGTTAAGCGTCTGCCTTCAGCTCAGGTCATGATCCCAGGGTCCTGGGATCGAGGCCCGCCTCGGGCTCCCTGCTCGGCGGGAAGCCTGCTTCTCCCTGTCCCTCTCCCCCTGCTTGTGTTCCCTCTCTCGCTGTTTCTCTCTGTGTCAAATAAATAAATAAAATCTTAAAAAAAAAAAAAAGAGGTATTGGGGCGCCTGGGTGGCTCAGTCGTTAAGCATCTGCCTTCGTCTCAGGTCATGATCCCAGCGTCCTGGGATCGAGCCCCGCATCGGGCTCCCTGCTCCGTGGGAAGCCTGCTTCTCCCTCTCCCACTCCCCCTGCTAGTGTTCCCTCTCTCGCTGTGTTTCTCTCTGTCAAATAAAATCTTTAAAAAAAAAAAAAAAGAGGTATTGCTATCAACCTAAAACCTTTCTTCACTTTGCCCCTAGAAAATAATCTGAAAAACCACAGCTTCAGGTTCTTAAACCAATGTCCCAAAACCTGACATATTAAGTGGTAGCTCTAGCAATAGTAGGAGTCACTCATTTTTCTTGAGGGATAATTTCCTTTGGATTTGGCTATCCTTTCAACAAAGATTTATAGAGCACCTACTATGCACATGCCAGATACTGTGCATCTTAGTACTTTGTTTTGATGGCAAATTCCTTGAGTTTGCAAATCTTTTTTTTTTTTTTTACTTTATATGATTTTGATTTTGATGTCAGAGTTAGGACAACAGATGATACTCTTAAATAACCAGTGCATATTAACAATATTTATTTGGAGGAATGACACACACACACACATACAAAGCATTTGGTAGATACAAAGAATGCTAAGTCAGGAAAAAATTGAAATATTATCATCAGTTTTGAAGAAAAATAGTAAGATGAGTTAAAAAAACTAAATAAATGTGCCATTCACAGGCATTGGGAGTATGAGCTCTGGCCACCAGCCCTTGGAGTTTAAATGATTTTACTTCAAATGGACAAAAGACACAAGCTACATCAGGTTATTTGTCAATCACAAAGACAATGCTTACTGACCTATCACTGGAGAGAGGCATTGGGCCAGTCATGTACCAGATCATCAATATTTTCAGTTACAAAGAGCCAATGTTTGTTACCTTCGATAAATTCTGTTCCCTCATTTGAAGTGTTAGTGAGAGACTACTTGTGGGTCTCTACAGGAATACTGAAATATACTTGTAGATAATTTAAATGACCAGCAATAGAGAATGGTTAAATAAATAATGGCATATCTGTAAGGTAGAATCTTATGTGGTCATTTCAAATAAAGTGGACAAAGCATTTGTAATGACATTTGCGACGATGCGATGCTGGTGATAACAGTATTTAAAAGATTGGACGGGGGCGCCTGGGTGGCTCAGTTGGTTAAGCAACTGCCTTCGGCTCAGGTCATGATCCTGGAGTCCCGGGATTGAGTCCCGCATCAGGCTCCCTGCTCAGCGAGGAGCCTGCTTCTCCCTCTGACCCTCCCCCACCTCATGTACTCTCTCTCATTCTCGCTCTCTCAAATAAATAAATAAATCTTTAAAAAAATGATAATAATAAAATTTTAAAAATAAAAAAATAAAAGATTGGACGGTACTACTGTCGGCTAAAAATGTTAGCAGTGGTTGTATCTGGGTGATGGACTTTTGGGTGATCATTATTGGTCTAACACAAACTCCTCCTTCTACAGGTAAGAAAACAGAGACACTAAGAACTTAAATGATTGACCCATGTCTGTACAGTTAGTAAAGCACTGGGACCAGAATGCAGACCTCTTTTTTTTTTTTTTTTAAAGATTTTATTTATTTATCTGACAGAGGGATAGAGAGAGAGAACAAGTACACAGAGAGGCAGGCAGAGGGGGAGGGAGAAGCAGGCTTCCTGCCGAGCAGGGAGCGATGCGGGGCTCGATCCCAGGACCCTGGGATCATGACCCGAGCCGAAGGCAGCCGCCCAACCGACTGAGCCACCCAGGTGCCCCCAGAATGCAGACCTCTTAACATTCAGGCCAAAACTGAGTTCTATTGCATTGCTTCTCACGACAGTACCTTCGCTAACTGGGATTTTCAGACTATTTGATGACATTCAACCTACTTTATTTTATTTGTTTAAAATTCAACTTTTTTTTTTTTAAAGTAAGCTGTACACCCAACAGGGGGCTTGAACTCACCACCCAGAGATCAAGAGTTGCATGCTTTCCTGACTGAGCCAGTTGCCCCTCAAATTCAACCTGTTTTAAATGCTAGGTCTGTATTTTTGAGACTATAAAATAATTCTCCCAAACTCCAAACTGTATCAGTGTTACAATTAAAATTTTTCCTGACATTAAGGACTCATGGAATTGCCATAAAATTCATGGATGGCACATGAAATCCCAAATTCTTTGAATGTCACAAATCTGAATTTTGCATCCATGCTTAAACACAATGTGTTTTCACTATTTTATTTCTGTTTCATGTCATATTAAAGCTCTTAACATGCTTCCAAAAAAGGGGGGACATATGTATTAAATAAGAAAATGCTGCCATGTAGAACACAGATGGCAGTACATTTTTGGCAGAAAGGAAGTTTAACGAGGCATTTTACTTATTTACTTGGAAAACTAATATGTATGAATGTTCAAGTTAAGCAGTAAGAATTAATTGCTGTTTTACAATAACTGGGTTGTTGTTTTTTTTTCCAAATCCAATTGCCGTATTTCCATACCATTAGTAAGGAAAGGGAGTCAAATGTGATTGGAAAGCAACCCATGAGAGTTGTGACGTAATAGAAGAATGAAGAAGAAACTGTTAGCGTTTTATAGTAACTAACCATGTTGCTTGTCCTTGGTTGATAAAAATCAATAACAAGAAGTAATGACTATGTAGAGTACATGTGTTTTTAATGATACGTATAGTCACCGACTGTGTCAGTTAGGGTGTGAAAACAGGAGGTAAGAGTTTTATCAAATTTCAGATTTGGCTGACTCACAGGGCCCACCCATATGCAAAGTCGGCTGTGCCAGAGAGTAAACATAGATGGATCAGTAGTTCTCCAGGATATCAGGTTTCTATTTGGCGGTAAATACAGCCTTTAAAACACATTGAAATATTCTATATTCTAAGGTTTAGCATTTAAAAATGGAATTTCTAATTAGCTGATCACTGATATCATGCTGGAGGAAAAATTTATTTGTCTCATATGATGCCATGTGTGCTTTAAATAATTTTGTGTTTGAACAACAAACTAAAAACAGAACATTTGACAGCTATATTGCATGCCTGCACTCTGGAAGAACCCAACCTGGAAAAACTTTCCACAATCCAAGACGAGGCTTGGTGAAATCCCTTCCTCCTGTTTTTCAGATTTATATATGATCTGAAACAAGATGTTATATAAATTGACAAATATAAGTATATACTTCTTATTCCAAAATGTTTTCAGTTATAAACCATAGATCACTATTTACCCAGAATCAAACATGTACATAAAAGTTATTTTCTTTGTGCCCCAGGATTAATAAAAACAACTATTTTTTCCAACTATTATGGACTAAGCACTTTATAGCTATCATCTGAATCAGCCCTCAAAACCACCCAATAAGGTAGGAGATATTATGATTCACATTTTACAGAAATTGAAACTGAGGTACAAAGACCTAAGCAATTAACCCAAGGTCTAGAAATAGAAATTAACCAGAGATTAATTCGATGATTCTATTTTTTTTTCCAGAAAATTGACGTTTGGACTTTTTTTGGTGTGTGGGGGGGTGGTTACCTGCAGTGGGCCCTGCCTGAAACCAGTTTAGTTTATGTTAATGGAAGAAGCCTAGAGATACAACATAAATAACAATAATAATGCTGATGTTTGCATTTGTATAACGCAAATGATGTGGGGATGTCAAGCCATTAGCACTTGCTTATTTGAACCGACCATATACAATAAGAGCAACCTGCCCTGCCGGAATGGTTGGCTTATCTGGGACTCTTTCCACAGCTCGTCTTATCCTGAATAAAAGCACATGAAACCAAATTGAACAGCTAGCTTGGGCTCTCTTCCCACCAAAGAAGGTTATTTGTATTGGATTTTTACCTAAAAGCCTTTCTTCATATGAGTTTCAGAAGCTTGGGTTTAGATTAGAACACGTGAACATCTATTTTACAGTTCAAATGGAGGCCTTACTCCTATATTATTTAAAATCCAGCTCTATTGCTGAATCTGCTCGGGGTTGGTCAGAGCCCTCAGGTCTCCTTCCTGAGAAAATAAGCAAAATTACAAGCAAAACAAATAAAACCCTTGTGTTCCCTTCTATTTTGAAGCCAACCTCAAAATGAATCGGAAAGTGCCTCCTCCACCATCAAGTGAGCATAAAATACCAGAAATATTTTTTAAAGCACCTTTAGAAAACGACTGTGGGAATGGCATGGGGTCATATCTTAATGCCCCCAGTTCTCATAAAAGGCATGAATAAAACATCCTTCAGCTAAGGGTTTAGGGTGTGTTCTCTTGCCTTTAGCCTCACAACACAGGGAAGTATAGGCAGTCTCTACAAACCACAGATTACCGGTCAGTATTAGTGAGAAGAATTTATCTGTGGCTACCTTCCTTTCAGCCAGGAACCATTTCAATTGCCAATGAATCACAAAAGGAAAATCATTCCTCAGTGCTTTCGAATCTCCAGGAGATAGCCTCCTTATAATGACCCATTGAACTTTCCCCAATCCATCCAGTTGCCGGGAGAGTCTGCAAATGTCGAAGATTAATGCCAGCCTCTGTGTGATAACCAAGTAAAGTCAATCGTCCCAATATATTACCTCTCTTCTTTACTAGCCATATATCTGATTTTTCACTTTCCATGAGAGACACAGCTATCATCAGAAGCCTGACAGGGCCTGGGGAAACAGGGTGGAGCAAAGAGCGGAATGCCTCCTCTGGAATCTGAAAGCCCGCCCCACCGCGTCCCTTGGGTTGTCTCCAGCCAGGGCTTGAGGGAGCAGGAAACTGCAGAGACACGGATTTGGTAGCCTTTTTATAAAGTATGCCGCCATGATGTTTGTTGGCCCTACATGCAAAAGATGATAAAGTGAAATCACCAACGGATCTTCCAAGACAAGCCGAAAACCAACAAGGCACAATCAACTAGAAGCTCTTTTCTTCCCTATGCAATGTTCAATTTATTCTGCATTTTGAATTTTTATCTTGGTAAGACTTGCTACCCACATACCTCAATGAGGTATTATAAAGATTAAAATAATGTCTTAAAACGCTTTGAAACAGGGATGAAATGTTTGTTCTTTGACATTGGTACAACCTCGTGGGTAGGTTTTTGTTACACTATGAATTACTTTAACGTAGGTAAACATATGATTTCTAAATCACTGGTATTTGTTCGAAATCCTACTATGGCTCCTTTGCCTTTGTATTCAAGTGTTATGAACATTGCTTGCCCAATTCCAACTGATTCTTTGTGAATTCAGAAGTACCATGGAATATCATAGCAAGCATTTAGGAAAAGTCTCAAATTAGGGATCTTTACTACCTATCAATGGCCTACAGCTGAGTTTAAAAAGAAAGCAATACATAAAAAGGACTTGAGGATTCTGAACTTTTGATCCACCTTTTTTATGGTCTGGTAATACCAAAACTTTGCTATAAAGGCCTTAAAGATCATATTATCCTTGACAGTCTCAGTAGACAATTAAAAAGCAGTTAAAAATAAAGTTAGCTGACTCATTTTGGGAGGTTAGCTGATGATGTTACTGGCAGCTTCAACTTCAACAGATAATGTTATCACAGAAGGCAGCCCAACTTAACAATAGAGAAAATTTCTCTAAAATAATTTCAACAGAGAATTGATACAATGTATTCTTTGGTTTTCTGTGGTTCGTTCGTTAGGGTAAAATTCTTAAAAATGAAACCCACTCAGACACCCCAACATATTTTTTTTTTAAAGATTTTATTTATTTATTTGAGAGAGAGAGAATGAGAGACAGAGAGCATGAGAGGGAGGAGGGTCAGAGGGAGAAGCAGACTCCCTGCCGAGCAGAGAGCCCGATGCGGGACTCGATCCCAGGACTCCAGGATCATGACCTGAGCCGAAGGCAGTCGCTTAACCAACTGAGCCACCCAGGCGCCCCACCCCAACATATTTTATAAGAGGTAGTTGTTGCATCTAAGAAACCTAGAAACTGAAGACAAGTGACTTTCTCATGAAGAGAAAACAAACAAAAAATCCTACAAAATTAGCTCTCTCAAAAAAAGAAAAGAAAACATACAGAACAACAGGGACGATAAGTATTCTACTTAAATGGAAATGGAATATAATGGCTTCTAAGTCCTGGATCTTTTTTTTTTTAAGGTATGATTTTTTTTGACTATTTAAATAGCTATTGAGGAAGGAGTCAGTAACTTAATTTTAATATTCACTTTTAAAATTAAGAAGGACTCATGCCTGTTCATGTAGACAAATTATTTCTAACAAGAAACACCACCTGTATTATCAGATTTTGCAGTTTTTCCTAGATTAGTTATTCTTGGCAGTTGTGCTACAAAACCACGTGTCAGTGTGTGTGTGTGCGTGCTCGTGTGTGTGCTCACGCACATTCTTATGTGTACACACCAGGATTCTATTAAAAGAGCACAAATCGCCACCTTATTTATTTATTTTTTTTAAAGATTTTATTTATTTATTTATTTGTTTGTTTGAGAGAGAGAGAGAGAGAGAGAAACAGCATGAGAAGGGAGAGGGTCAGAGGGAGAAGCAGACTCCCCGCCGAGCAGGGAGCCTGATGTGGGACTCGATCCCAGGACTCCAGGATCATGACCTGAGCCGAAGGCAGTCGCTTAACCAACTGAGCCACCCAGGCGCCCACGCCACCTTATTTTTACAGTCCAATTAAAACATTCAGCAAATTTAGTCACTAATAAACAGACGTTGATGAGAACCATGGAAACCTCTTATATTAGCAATCAGGTGGACCTGAAATTAAAAAAAAAAGTTGATAAAATTACACAGTCAAGGTAAGAATGTTACCCCCAAAACATTTAAAGATGTGGAAGTTTTTATTGGCAAGGGCCTTTGCTAACAAATTCTTAAACTCGTCATAATGGAGAAATTATTAAAATAGTAATAATGGGTAGGGGTGCCTGGCTGGCTCAGTTGGTAGAGCATGCAACTCTTAATCTCGGGTTTGTGAGTTTGAGCCCCATGTTGGGTGTAGAGATTGCTTAAAAACAAAATCTTTAAAAAAATAGTAGTAATGGGGAAAGCATTCTCCCTTATCTCTGTAACTCCTAGGCCTTTCTTGAGTAGGACAGGTGTGTGTGCGTTGCAGTTGGGGGGTTGGTGACAAGGGCAGGACATCAGTGTTCCTGAAATAGCTCTCCTCAGTCCTCACTAATTTCCCTCTGCTATCCCTGACCACTTTGCTTCTGGTAGCCAGCTGAGAAAGAGAGTAGGAGAGAGAAGCTAGGGAAAATTTTTAAATCATGATATCCAACTTAGTTCAAAATCTGGAGTGTACTTTGGTTCCTGAACATCCTCCTGGTCATGCGAGGGTACTCCTGCTAGCATTCACCAACCATCAGCTCCCAAGTCTCAACTTCTCCCTTTAAATGACGCCTGTCACATTCTTTGATTGATGTTAACGCATTTGGATTTTTTTTTTTTTTTTTTTGCTTGAGGAACCTGTTAGGGGCTGAATTATGTCATCTCTCCAGCCCTGCTTCAAATTCATATACTGAAGCCCCCAGAACCTCAGAATGTGACTGCATTTGGAGATAGTGTCTTTAAAGAGATAATTCAGTTAAATGCAGTATTAGGGTGGGCCCGGATCCAATCTGACTGGTTTTCTTCTAAGAAGTGGAAATTTGGACACAGGAGAGACCCCAGAGACATGATATGAGGACACAGAGAAGGAGGCCTGCCAGCAAAGGAAAGAGGACTCCAAACAAAACAAACCCAAACAAACAAACAATCTTGCTGGCACCTTGATCTTGGACATCCAGCCTCCAGAACTGGGAGAAAATTAATTTATGCTGCTTAAGTGCCCCCCCCACACCCCCCCGTCTGTGGTATTTTGTTATGGCAGCCCGAGCAAACTAATACACTGATTAAATGATCAGTTATGTTTTTCCAAAGGTTAAGTTAGATTTTTAACATTCCATTGAGGAACTAAAGGCCCTAACCCAGAAAGACAGTTAAGCAAATAAAACACTAATTTGAGGGGCTCAGTCATTAAGCGTCTGCCTTCGGCTCAGGTCATGATCTCAGGGTCCTGGGATCGAGCCCCTCATCGGGCTGCCTGCTTCTCCCTCTCCCACTCCCCCTGCTTGTGTTCCCTCTCTCGCTGTGTCTCTCTCTGTCAAATAAATAAATACAATCTTTAAAAAAATAAAAATAAAAAATAAAACACTAATTTGAGAGCCAAAGTCTTGACCAAATCCATCTGGTAATGCTGGGTTTATTAACAAGCAGGGCCAGTATTAGAGGAGAACCGGGTGCCAGGTCTTGTTCTAAGCACTGCGCTGTATAAACTCATTTCGTCTTCACAAAACCCTTGGGGGTAGGTCCTACAGTCTTACAGGGGAGTCCAGAGAGGTGGAGTCACTTGCCCACGGTCACCTAGCTAGCAAGCGTGAGAGCTGGGATACTGAGGGAGTCTTTGCCCTTAACCAGGAAGCCATGTGGCGTCCTTAATTAGTAAATCTACTACTTATTACCCTTCCTCACCAACCCAGCACACATCAGCAAGAACTGGTAAGAAGAACACTAGAGGGGAAGTTAAAAGACCTGAATTCAAATTCTCACTCTACCCCTTACCCCTCCTGGTAGCTTCTTTATCTGAATGATAATGATATCCCCTTATGGGAATGATAATGCCTATCGGCTGTGGGGGCCAACTGAGACAATCATAGAAAGGTGCTTTGCAGGGGGGCTCAGCCCCAGGCATTGTAGGCATGTTTACAGGGGCTGAGATTCCTTCTGGAAATATTTAGAGGGGTTCTCTGCTGAGTGGGAATCCACCATGGCCTTAGTTCCATCAGAGGCTTATATCCCCTACCGGCGGGTCCTTTTTTTTCTTTTTTAAGTTTATTTATTTTTTAGTAATCTCCACACCCAACGTGGGGCTTGAACTCAAGACCTCGAGATTAAGAGTCGCATGCTCCTCCAACTGGGCCAGCCAGGCACCCCCAGTTGGTCTTTTATCTATAGTCCGTGAGGGCTCAATCATGCCACCCTCACAGGTCCGTCCTTGCCTTCTGTAAACCATTCTGTGAACGAGTAAGGACGGAGGAAAGAGAGGTCTCCACTCATCTTCCCCTAGCCTCTGGAGCCTGCTCTCCTGCCCTCCCGAGGCTTCGAAGAGCCGTTAGAAAGACCACGTTTAGGACAAGCAGTCTTTGGATGAAAAACATACGTGGGGGGCCGGGGCTCTGAAAGAAAGGGAAGGCTGGGGCACCTGGCTAGCTCAGTGGGTAGAGCACGTGACTCTTGATCTCGGGGCTGTGAGCTCAGGCCCCACCTTGGGTGCAGAATTTATTTAAAAATAAAATAGGGGCTCCTGGGTGGCTCAGACGTTAAGCGTCTGCCTTCGGCTCAGGTCGTGATCCCAGGGTCCTGGGATCGAGCCCCGCATCGGGCTCCCTGCTCCGCGGGAAGCCTGCTTCTCCCTCTCCCGCTCCCCCTGCTTGTGTTCCCTCTCTCGCCGTGTCTCTCTCTGTCAAATAAATAAATAAAATCTTAAAAAAAAAGAATAAAAATAAAATATTGGGGTCCCTGGGTGTTTCAGTCAGTTGAGCATCTGCCTTCAGCTTAGGTCATGATCCTTGGACCCTGGGATCGAGCCCCAGGGTTGATCTCCCTGCTCAGCAGGGAATCTGCTTCTCCCTCTCCCTCTGCCTGCCGCTCCCCCTGCTTGTGCTCTTTCTCTCTAAAAAATAAATAAAAATTTTTAAATAAATAAATAATAATCAAATAAAATTTTTTTTAAAAAAAGAAAGAAAGGGAAAGCCAGCCTATTGAATAAGGTAAGCACAAGACCAGATCTGTTGGCAGCCCCCTCCAGGAGCTAGGAGCGGGAGCCTTCAAAACCTACCAGAAGCTTCTCCCTCCCGCAGCCAGCACCCAGAGCGCATTCAAGCTCATTGCCCTCTATGGTTCCTGTGGCTGTGAGGCATCATAAGGCCACCCGTCTTCCCTGGAACAGGCCTCAGATGTCCGTGTTAGACCCAGTCCACCCAGATTGTAAACCCTGGCCCTCCAGGTAACTTCTGTGGCTTCCTCCCAGGCCCCCCACAGCTTGGGCCTTCCGGACTCACACTTGGTAATGGGAGTTGTAAGTCACCCCCCACCCCGTCTCTGACATTTGGCCTCAGCAGCATTGTCCATGCCTTGCCATACACCTGTTTGGGCTGATGACAACATTTAATTAATTCCCTTCCTACTCTTGATCTTAGCACAAGCCTCATGATGGGAAGAGAAAAACTCTTTCAAGAACCCGCTTTTGAAATCAACACTCCCCACCGATTGCATTCTCCTCAGCTCCATTACTGCATCTTCTCCCATGTCAGGGTCTAAACCCAGCTCATCTCATGTCCCGTGCAGCTAAATTATCTTTCGGAGAGAGCTCTTTACATCTTAGCAGGGACCGAGGACCAAGCTTACCCCACGAGAGACTAGCTGGGCTGGGCCCCATATTTAAGATAAATCTTAACATATTCAGAGCCATAGGAATTTTTTTTTCCTGTGCTGTTGGCTTCTTTCTATACCACTAAAATTTGCAAGACAAAGGACAAAAATGCCACAGGCTAGGCTAAATGCAGTGCACATTCTCTAGCTGTGTGGCGGGGGCCAAAGGGAAATGCATGGGCTTGCTTCTCCCTCTGTTCTCATGGAAATAAACACTCCAAGAAATTGAGCACTGTTTTAAGATCAGATGTTCATTTACCTCCCAGTGTTGGTCATCCCAGCCAGTAGTCAAGGCCCCCCGTAGTCCAGCCTTCCCAATATGGCACCCAGCACCCAGGAAGGCCATCTGGCCCTTCTTCACCATGTACTCTTGCCACACCTCAAGTAGACAGCTAAATGTTTCAAGCCTAAACTATCATCTATCTGAAAGCTATTACAATCTAGTATTTTCTGAAGTTGCATATTCTAGACCATCAAAATGTACAGCAGACCATGTTTTGCCGTTTGTTTCAGTTTGGGGGATCCTCATACATAATTGCCTACAGTCATTGTGGGGCATCAGAGAACTAGCATGAAGTTTTATGTTCATGAGCCGTTCACTAATACTAAACATACTAAACCGAGCTGTCACGCTACTTTTTACACAGAAAATGATTCTCCGCAAACCTAGTCATGGTTCTTTGTTAGCTTTCCTCTTCTACTTGAACCACTTTTCTCTCCCTTGCCAGTGTCCTCCATCATCTTCTGATGAATGAGGAGGGGCAAAGTTGCCCAAAAAGTCCTTTTTCACGTTGATAAAAGTACTTTTAGTAACGTCTAAAAGCAGTGTTTTAGTGCCCCCTACTGGTAAGTAATATTAGTGGTCCATCTGCAAAAAAAAGATGCCCTTACCTTTTAGAGAAAAGACGTAAACGTAGAAAAAAAAAAGTCTTTTATCAGCCTTGTAGACATTGTTTAATTTTTTTTTTAATTTTATTATGTTAGGTTAGTCACCATACAATACATCATTGGTTTTTGATGTGGTGATCCACGATCCATTGTTTTCATACAACACCCAGTGCTCCATGCAGTACGTGCCGTCCTTAATACCCATCACCGGGCTAACCAATCCCCCTACCTCCCTCCCCTCTAGAGCCCTGTTTGTTTCCCAGAGTCCATAGTCTCTCATGGTTCATCTCTCCCTCTGATTTCCTCTTCCTTCATTTTTCCCTTCCTTCTCCTAATGTCCTCCATGCTATTCCTTATGTTCCACAAATAAGTGAAACCATATGATAATTGACTTTCTCTGCTTGACTTATTTCACTTAGCATTAGACATTGTTTAATTTTTAAAATATCTTAAAAGTAACACAAATACTCCATCATTTTCATTATTGTTCATTATATAGGCATGCTTTAACATGAAATGTCTTGAATTCTCTATTAGCTCTTTTCAATCTAATATTCAGTTTTGGCAGGGAAAAAAACTTTATCAGTTGCACTTTTGGAAACTGGGTCATTTTTACTTAATGAGTAAATATACTTACTACGAGAGAATTTTCCTTAGATCTTCACATCCTCTCTGAAGCATCTTTTCTGTTAGTCTAAAAATAGCATTGTTCCACTTGAGAAAAAGGGAGGAAGTAGGCTTTGGGAATGAATCGATCTTTAAAGAAAATTTATGCCTTAGATTTTCATAAACAGTGATAATTATGGAAGTAGAACGATGACTAGCCATTACAACAAAACCCCAAATCCCTAGAAGGATAGTAGAAGAACACTCCGTGCCACATGAGAGACCACGGATGAAAGGGCCACTGACGCGGAGAGGAACTGAGGCAAACGAGTAAGGGAGGGGGGGGTAAGTTGGAACTAGAATGACTTTTAATGAAATGTGGAGGAAGATTTTTGTCCTTAATAAAGCAAGCCCTGCTTTAGATAGTAAAATAATTTCGCAACATCGATTTGCACACAGAAACTACTTTTTCTCGTTGCATTTGGGTGGAGTGTACAGCCAACTGGGGCAAGAAGGAGCCCATATGGCCTAGAGCTCTGTGTGCACTCTTAGCCAGAAGGAAGAGGAGAAAATAGAAGGGAGTGTCCAAGCAGCAGGCCACAGCCAAATGGCGCCTGATCCGCACTGATGAGTCCCGGGGCCCATGCGGGGGAAGACACGCCAGTGTAGGGGTTTCCAAGTCAGCCGTTGATGGGCGGGCCCGTATTGGCAAAACCAAAGAAAAACCAGAGATAGATTTATGTCACAAATATGCCAAGTGAAACCATTTTACTTATAACCTTGTGCCTGATTTGAAAGATTAGCCTTGAGGTGAAAAACGCTCTCAAAGTATCATATCCTCACAATGAGCAAAGCGTCCCAGGAAATTTAAATTGCCTGAAATGCTCTTCTGCTAGTTCCTCAAGGATTTTCTAAGCTGTTTGCAAATCCTTTAGACCTGATCTTCTCAGGCTTTTTATCCTTATCCTAATTTTAATTTTAAAATTCACTGGAGGAGAGCATTTGAGGTACATTTGTCATATTACTTTTATTTCTGTCACTTATTTCCACCTCTTGTTTTAAAATCTGTTAAGCAAGAAGTGAACTTTTCATCAAGGGCATATACTTAAATGTCCAAAACTGTGGAATGTCTCAGTGTGTTCTGCCAAAATCTTAATTCTAGGTACTTTGGCTTCAATGTTAATAACTACCATTATTAGTCATACTGTAGGGGGAAAAACTGCCTTAAGTGACAAGTTCTTCTAAAAGCAAACCTACCCATTATAATTTCACAGGAACTAGGCAACTTGGAAATCCATGCTCGTCTCCAGGGCTTATTTGTCATAGGGTCAGAAGCACATTATAAATTTGATTCAACTGTACATCTCAGCTCATGTTCCAGGGGAAGGGAAGGGACAGGACGAATGTTGGCTTTTTTTGTTTGTTTGTTTGTTTGTTTGTTTTTATAAGCAAGCCTATTAACATACAGATCATTCTCATGAAGGAGTTCATATTCATCTGCAATCCATAGTTTGACTAAAATGCCTAGATCGAAGAAAGAGTAAAAATAGACTGTCACCCACAAACACATTATGGCGTATGCAGTCTCAAATATGCCTTAAAAGCACAACTCCTGGGGCACCTGGGTGGCTCAGTGGGTTAAGAGTCTGCCTTGGGCTCAGGTCATGATCCCAGGGTCCTGGGATTGAGTTCCGCATCGGGCAGAAAGTCTGCTTCTCCTCCTCCCTCTGCTGCTCCCCCTGCTTGTGCTTTCTCTCTCTCTGTGTCAAATTAATTAATTAATTAATTAATTAATTAATAGCACAACTCCTACAGGTAGGGAAAGTTGGAAACCCTGATGTAAAGGGCAGTTGTCCTGATTTTCTTTTGTTTCCCCTTTTCTTTCTTCTTCTTCTTCTTTTTTAGTCTGAATATAGTTGACACACAACGTTACATTAGTTTTAGGTGTACAACATAATGATTCGGCAAGTTTACACATTATGCTCTGCTCACCACCAGTGTAGCTACCTTCTGCCCTGATTTTCTTTATGCTAAATTCCACCATTAACGTAGAGAAAACCTGGGATTACATAGTGGTTCAACAAGAAATTCACTGAAGCCTACTTACACAATGTTTAAGGCTACAGTAGAGATGTATGAATAAGCATTTAGTTCATGCTTAGTATGTGCCTTTATTCATATTAGACAACATATCACAACCATCCTACGGGCTAGGGACAAGTTTTACAATCACTGTCAAATGAGGAAACAAAGGCACAAGGTGGTAAATAATTTATGCACAATGACACAGCTCATCACGGAACCAGGCTTCCCGTGTTGGTAACCTAAGTGGGTGTGCTGCATTTACGTTGTCCCACACTGTCCCTTGGGAGCAAGTGGGGGGAGACCAGGGCCAGTTCTGTAGGGAGATCCTGAAAGGGAAGCCCCCAGCAGCCACTGCTAAGCTATGTTTTTTAGAAATGGTAAGGTGTTTCTCAATTAGAGAAGGGGGTGGTGCTCCAAACAACGAACAGCACATGGAAAGATAAAAATGTTTGCCATTTAATCAATGCAAGGCTATGGAAGGCTTTGGTGGGCGGGAGGGAGATTTTTTAAGAGAAGCTTATCAACAGGGGCCCCTGGATGGCTCAGTTGTCAGGCGTCTGCCTTCGGCTCAGGTCATGATCCCAGGGTCACGGGATCTTGCCCAGCAATGGGCTCCCTGCTCAGCGGGGAGTCTGCTTGTCCCTCTCCCTCTGCCCCTGCTCATGCTCTCTCTGACTCACTCTCTCTCAAATAAATAAATAAAATATTAAAAAAAAAAAAAGCTTATCAACACTGCTTTAAAAAAAAACGATCACTCTGGAGAAATTGTGTGTTCTATTTTGGGTTCTTTTAGTTATGCACATAGAAGCAAATTCATCCTCATTGTTCTTGGGGACCACAGGATTATGATGCTTCAGGAAGAGATGCAAAGTGTTCTGTTATCTTCTTATAGGACTATGCTCCAGTAAATTCTGTTTCCATTCGGGGAGCCCCTCCTATCCAAATCTGGATTTAGCCCACTCTATCCTTATAGATTATAGGATGATTTTACAGACTTGAGTCTGCTGAGCTGGTGTTTGCAAAGGTGATAAGAACTGTGAGAGAGAGAGAGACATCAGGGGTTTGATTCTTCCTCCTCCTGTGCTGGATGCAAGATTGGGAAAGAAGGCTGGGCAGCCCAATACCTGGGGTTGAGCTGTCAGTGTCCCCCAAGTAAGGAAATCAAGAAGAAGGACCTGAGGGGCACCTGGCTGGCTCGGTCCGTAGAGCATGTGACTCTTGATCTTGGGGTCATGAGTTCAAGCCCCACGTTGGGCTTCGAGTTTACTTAAGAAAAATAAATAAAAATTTAAAATTAAACAAAAAAAGAAATATGCTACCACTGTATCTTGGCAGGGGCAATATTGGCTTTTAGGGCAGTTCTTCAACACGCTGGACTGTCGTGTGTATTACAAGGTGTTGATTTAGCAGTCGTGGCCCCTAGTAACACCACTGTCCCCTGAGAGTCATGGTGACAACCAAAAATCAGAAACCATCCTCCTGTCACACACATTCCCAAATATCCTCTGAGTGGGGTGGTAACATTTCATAATGAGTTTAGATAGAATTTTAAATAAATGTCCTGATATTTCCATGTATCACCTGCAGTAAAATAGAATTAAGTGATTTCCCAAAAACAGAGAACAGAACATCAGAACGAGAAATCATGATTCAGGCTGCTTTGCAATTGAACCACCACCAAAAAAAAAAAAAAAAAAAAAAAAGCTCATGTCTCCAGAATTCATATATGCTTTTGGAGGAGTGTCAAGTGTTTTTTTTTTTTAAAGATTTTATTTATTTATTTGAGAGTGAGAGAGAGAGAGAGCACAAGCAGGGTGAGGGGCAGAGGGAGAAGCAGACTCCCCACCAAGCAGGAAGCCCGACGTGGGGCTCGATCCTGAGACTCCGGGATCATGACCTGAGCTGAAGGCAGAGGCTTCACCAACTGAGCCACCCAGGCACCCCATGGAGGAGTGTCAAGTGTTTAAACTACACAGTACCCAGCACAAAAATGGGCACTCGATAAATTACACATGGTTCTTGGGTTAAAATATATTGACCTCTGATTCGCATTGTCTTCTAGCTAATTGTTTTATGCCTGTCTTTCAGGCCAGACTGAAGCTGTTGTAGCTAGGGATCATAACTTATTCACCTTTATCTCCCACAATAGATCTGCAAATAACAGGAAGTATCTTGAACATCGTAAAGGTCAGTATCAATGGAAAGTGATGAAAGATATAAGTAGCTGAATTAACTGGTAGCACTGTCAGCTAATGCATTGGTCCCCTGGCTCCTGGCTGCATTTTAGAATCACCTTAGGGAGGGAGGATTGTTAAAACTTCAGATTCCCAAGACTCCCGTCAGACCCTCTGAAATCAGAATCTCTGGGGCTGAATCAGCAGCATTTGTATTCTTTTTTCTTTTCAGCAGCATTTGTATTTTCATCAAACTCACCAGGTTGCTCCAATATGCCTACCCTGGACACATCTGAAGACTTGGGTTTATGGAGCCAACATCCACAGGAGTGTTTCTCATACTTCCCAGATGGCAGAATTTATTAAGCAAATTTCCAGGTTCCTATGCTCAGGGGCTCTGATCAGAAAGTCCGGGCTGGGTCCCAGGAGTCTGGGTTTTTTAACAAGCATCCCAGGTGATTCTCATAACCACTCAGGATTACTAGCTTAAAGGAAGCCCGGCTGAACCTAGTCCTCAAGCTGAAGGCTGGCGCGCGTGCAGGGTTTTGTGGTTGGTTGGTATAAAGCAAGTTATAGCAAGAACTAACCAATACTCTCTTTCTCAGAAAGCTGTCGGAGGATATGCTTCAGCAAAACATGAAGTCAACTAAGAGGAAGATGTAAGCAATATAGGAAGAACTATAAGCAACACAGGAGAGAGGTCCCCTTAGGAAGAGGTAACGAGAGATCCTGGGATGACAGGTATTCACCACGTGCAGTGGGCAACCAGCCCAGAGCAGGTGAAGAGCTCCCAGGCAAGACTTCTTCAGGAAGGTGAAACTGCTAACACAAGAAGCATCTCAGTATCTTCAGAGGAGAGATTAGACCTTTAGAGGGTTTCCATTTAATCTCTCTGTTATTAGCACAGGACCTCTTATTAGAGCCTGGTAACTCCCAGCCCCAACCTTCTGTTTTACCCTCTCTGGAACACATCTCCAGTATTTTATGAGTAGAGTAGGTGAGACAGGCACCTAGATTCTTGTGTGTGTGTTTTTTTAGATAAACTCTACCCCCAGTGTGGGGTGCAAACTCGTGACTCCAAGATCAAGAGTCACATGCTCTACCAACTGAGCCAGCCAGGTGCCCCACCTGGCTGCTTTTTAACCTGACTTCCAACCAATCTTCCTTATTTTACCTATTTTCTTCTACCCTTGCCTCCAGAGGAATCTGGTGCAATTGATCGCCAACTGAGGGCACGGGGTCAATTCTGTAGCATAAAACAGGTTGGTCCCATTTCTTTGGTCAGCTCATCCTTTATCTCTCACCCATTGTCTACCTAGCCTCCAAAATGGTTCCATCTTTTCTTTCATTCTGTCCAACTTTATGTACTTTGGCCTCTTTTAATTTTTTAATTTTTAAAGATTTTATTTATTTGACAGAGAGAGACACAGTGAGAGAGGGAACACAAGCAGGGGGAGTGGGAGAGGGAGAAGCAGGCTTCCTGCCGAGCAGGGAGCCCGATGTGGGGCTCGATCCCAGAACCCTGGGATCATGACCTGAGCCGAAGGCAGACGCTTAACAACTGAGCCACCCAGGCGCCCCATGGCCTCTTTTTTTTAAAGGAAAGATCCCTTTACAGCCATTTTAGTGAGGGTTCAGGAAGGAAGGATGGCATGTGTTCAGTTTGTTATCTTTAGACAGAAACTCTGGTATAGATTGCAATTATGACATATTTCAGAAGTTTTTATTATGGAAAGTTTCAAATATATACAAGATACGTATAATGTTAATGAGCCATCCCTACATTACCCATCACCAGTTTCAACAACTACCAATTCAAAGTCTATCCTGTTTCAATCCACATCCCCACCTATTTGGCTCTCCTCCTGGATTATTTTGAAGCAAATCCCAGGCATCATATCATTTCATTTGTAAATCAATAATGGATTTGAAGTGCTTGTGTAACTACCTCAAGGAATGAATTTCTGATTAGAGTACTTCAAATACTAACTAATCCCCCCCTAGAGTGTGGGTTCCTAATTAGGGTACTTCAAATGTGCACAGCCTCTAGGGTGTAGCTTAAAGTTAATTTACACACACATACATCACACTGTTAATATTAAAGTATTTTAAAGTAAATCATCCTACAGACAACTGGACACTGTGAAACTCAGAGGTCTAGGAGAATTAATGTGCTTTGCTGCCCAACCAGCAGAAACTTAAGAGACAGAGCACTCAAAGCTGATACATTGCATTTTGCTCTTGGGAGAATAAGAGAAGAGAAATATTAGGAAAAAGAGTTAATTTGTAGAGAAAAATGGAGAACTTGAGATGATGTTGGGTTCAACAAGAAATACAGACAGTTGTTACTACATGATTAGGGCCCAGAGAGAGATCAGGCTGATTATTTATATTTTATAATCATTCTTATTGAAGTAAGCATTGAAAGCATGTAAACAAGGGGTTTGTCCAATTGAAGAGAGGTGAAAGAGACCAGAATGCCCCGAGTTGGGAGATGGAAGAGCAAAAGTGGTACCTGTTTGGGGCTCAGTCAGTTAAGCATTGAACTCTTGGTTTCAGCTCAGGTCATGATCTCAAGGTCACGGGATCAAGCCCTACGTGCTCAGCATGGAGTCTGCTTAAGATTCTTTCCCCTTCCCTCTCCCTCCTCCCCACTCATGCTTGCACACACGTGTACACTCTGTTTCTCAAATAAATTAATTAATTAAACCTTAAAAAAAAAATAGTGGTACCTCTTTGACAGAAAGGGAGTTGGGCGTGACACTTGCAATTTCCATCACAATACTTTATCATGGAGAGTGTGGTATAAATTTTGTATATGCTATGCTCTCAGAGTAAGGTTCTTTTTTTTTTTTTTTTTAAAGATTTTATTTATTTATTTGACAGAGAAAGACATAGCGAGAGAGGGAACACAAACCGGGAGTGGGAGAGGGAGAAGCAGACTCCCTGCTGAGCAGGGAGCCCGATGCGGGACTCGATCCCGAGACTCCAGGATCATGACCTGAGCCGAAGGCAGTCGCCCAACCAACTGAGCCTCTCAGGCGCCCCTCAGAGTAAGGTTCTTAACCGCTTGTCCCATGGACATTTTAGAGAAACCTGTAGACTTCCTCTCAGAGTTATGTTTTTTTTTTCAAAGATTTTATTTATTTATTCATGAGAGAAAGAGAGAGAGGCAGAGGGAGAAGCAGGCTCCCCGCTGAGCAGGGAGCCCGACACGGGGCTCGATCCCAGGACCCCGGGATCACGACCTGAGCTGAAGGCAGATATTTAACCTACTGAGCCACTCAGGCACCCCTGAATAATGTCTTTAAATGCATAAAATAAAATATATGGGAGTATAAGAGAGCTAATTATGTTGAAATACAGTTATCAAAATATTTTTGAAATGTGATATAATAATAAGAGTTATTACTTTGTTGACACATTAAAGAACAAGATCTAGTGGCCTGTCTAATAATTACTGTAATTTTCAAATAGTAATGAGCATAAATTATATTTTGAGATATCTGCAACAATGTTCTAATGTGCTATGAAAATAGTTATGACTTCTATGGGTGACAAAGTCATAGTATGGCTAATATGACTGTGTTGTGATGTGCACATTTATAATGGAAGGAAATGCTAATTTTCCATGAGAGATGAGTGGAAATAGGATATTTTTTCCTATCTAAGTTCACAGACAGTCCCCCACCCTGAACTCTAGCCCAGACACACCTTTTCTCTCAATAAGACCCTGGACCTCAGGTTAAGACCCTATCCCAGAGGTGCCTGGGTGGCTCAGTCTGTTAAATATCCAACTCTTTTTTTTTTTTTTTAAGATTTTATTTATTTTTTAGAGAGCGAGCGAGAGAGAAACAGCATGAGAGGGAAGAGGGTCAGAGGGAGAAGCAGGCTCCCCTCTGAGCCGGGAGCCCGATGTGGGACTTGATCCCAGGACCCTGGGATCATGACCTGAGCCGAAGGCAGACACTTAACCATCTGAGCCACCCAGGCGCCCCTAAATATCTGACTCTTGATCTCAGCTCAGGTCTTGATCTCATGGTCATGAGTTTGAGCCCTGCATTGGGCTCCAGGGAGCCTACATTAAAAAAATATAAGTTGAAAAAAAACCCTATTCTAATGGTAGACAGTTGAATACAGTTGACCCTTGAACAACCTGGGGCTTTGGGGCACTAGCCTGGTGCAGTTGAAAATCCACATATAACTTTTAGGGGCGCCTGAGTGACTCAGTTGGTTAAGCCTCTGGCTCTTGATCTCAGTTCAGGTCTTGATCTCAAGGTCATGAGTTCAAGCCCTGCATTGAGCCCCCTTAAAAAAAAACAAGGAAAAGAAAATCCACATATAACTTTTGACTTCCCAAAAACTTACAAATAGCCTACTGCTGACCAGAAGCCTTACCAATAACATAAACAGTTTATTAACACATATTTTCTATGATATATATATGTGCAGATATATATATATTTTTTTTCTTAGAATAAAGTAAACTAGGGAAAGGAAAATGTGATTAAGAAAATCATAAGAGGGACGCCTGGGTGGCTCAGTCAGTTAAGTGTCTGCCTTCGGCTCAGGTCATGATCCCAGGGTCCTGGGATCGAGCCCCGCATCAGGCTCCCTGCTCCGCGGGAAGCCTGCCTCTCCCTCTCCCACTCCCCCTGCTTGTGTTCCCTCTCTCGCTGTGTCTCTCTCTGCCGAGACACCCAGGTGCCCCTAAATAAAATCTTTAAAAAAAAATGTAAGATGTAATGGGGCTCCTGGGTGGCTCAGTCGGTTAAGCATCTGCCTTCGGCTCAGGTCATGTGATCTCAGGGTCCTGGGATCAAATCCCACATCAGGCTCCCTGCTCAGTGGGGAGCCTGCTTCTCCCTCTCCCTCTATCCCTCCCCACCCTTTGCTCTCTCTATGTCTCAAATAAATAAATAAATAAAATCTTTAAAAAAATAAATAAAATCTAAAATGTAATAACTTTGACATGATTGATAGAAGGCTATGTGACTGAAAAGAAGAAAATTAATCTTTCTACTAAAGAATAAAAGATCATTCTTGGAAGGAAAAGGACTTTCTCAACTTTGATATAAATGGCATTCATGCCCAAACACCTCCTGGAGCAAGCAGAACATTTTAATGCATTTTAAAGGAAACTCATATGTATTTGGCTGCTCTGTCTCAGAATTATTACTGAAGATACTGCATGATCCTATATTGGTAAATTTTCTGATATGTAAGCTTTATAATCATCAAAGAATAAGCTTCCACCTGGTGTGCACATCTTGGTTTCGAACTGTTATTCTCCAGTAAGAGAAACCAGGGTTTCTGGAAGAAATGATTGATTCCAGGCTGGGGAGGGGACAAGATGAGCCTGGAGCATCTTGCGGTACCAGACAACAAGGAAATACTTAAAAAGATGGGAGCGTGTCAGAAGGACAGAAGAGCCAACCTGAAAAAGCTTCCAAAGGCTAAAGATGGAACAATTTGAGCAACAAATAAATACTAATAGTGTTCGGGGCGCCTGGGTGACTCAATCAGTTGAGCATCTGACTCTTGATTTCGGCTCAGGTCATGTTCTCAGTGGTGAGATCGAGCCTCATGTTGGGCTCTGCGCTCAGTGGGGAGCCTGCTTAAGATTCTCTCTCCCTCTCCTTCTGCCCCTCCGCTCCTCTAAAAAAATAATAATAGTGTTAGATTATAAGCCATAGAATAAAACAAATACCTGTAAGTCTATACTGATATAAATAAGTGATTGAATACATAAATGTGGGGAAGAAGGACAACTCTTCCTTCAGAAGGACTGTAACTTATAAATGTAGAAGGAATGAGGAAAATACAAAATCCCCATTAGAACATCTTGCTACAGGCAAGATCCACCAATGGATGTAACAATCAACAGGCAAGAGTTTGAGGAGAAGACAGGATGTTAGCAAGTCTCAAAGTACGTCTCCAAGATAGGTATCATTACAGTTGAGAAACTGGGCAGATACCACCTTAACCAAGTGATCAAACTTCACTAGGAGTAAGTCATGTTGATATCCTATACCCCTGATATGAAGTAGTGAGAAAAGCACTTCACCTCTGGGGTGTTCTTCCCCCAAGCCTGTAACCTCAGTCTAACCATGAGAAAAACATTGGCCAAACTCAAATCAAAGGACATTCTAAAAATAGATGGCCAGTACTCCTCAAAAGAGCCCATGGAAGTAAAGACTGAGAAACCAGCATGGGTTGGAGGAGACTAAGGAGACACAGGAACTGAATGCAATGTGGGATCTTGGGTTCTAGGCTGGAACAAAAAAAGAACACCAAAGGGGAAAATGGTGAAACCCAAATGTAGTCTGTAGTTTAATTGGTAGTATTGGATCAATGTCCATTTTCTGATTTTGATCATGAACTATGGTTATATAGGTTTTTAACATTGGTAGGAAGCTGGATGAAGGTATATGTAAACTCTATATTATTTTTACAACTTTTCTGTAGGTCTACAATTATTTCAGAAATAAATAAAAGAAAAAAATTTTAAAGATTTTATTTATTTGACAGAGAGAGACACAGCGAGAGAGGGAACACAAGCAGGGGGAGTGGGAGAGGGAGAAGAAGGCTTCCCGCGGAGCAGGGAGCCCAATGCGGGGCTCGATCCCAGGACCCTGGGACCATGACCTGAGCCAAGGCAGATGCCTAATGACTAAGCCACCCAGGCACCCCAGAAATAAATAAAAATTTCAAAAAAATTTTTAAGATTTTATTCGCTTATCTGAGTGAGAGAAGGAGAGAGACAGAGAGAGCATGTGTGCATGAGTGGGGGTAGGGGCAGAGGAAGAAAAACAAGCAGACTCCCTGCTGAGCAAGGAATCCAATGTGGGGCTGGATCCCAGGACTCCAAGATCATGACCTGAGCCAAAGTCAGATGCTTAACTGATTGAGCCACCCAGGTACCCCAATGAAAATTAAAATATTGATTAAAAATAAGAATAAGCTTCATCTGAAGAGTGATTTTCGTAGTGCATATTTAAAAACACATCCTCCTGATCATGGCTATGTGGAGGATTTGATTATTATTCAAAATTTCCCCTAATACTGGACTGCTCTTCATCTAAACCATGTGTTTTCACAAAATGCTGTAATGTTTTTTTTTAAGCTTTTTTTTTTTTAAGATTTTATTTATTTATTTGAGAGAGAGAGAATGAGAGACAGCACAAGAGGCAAGAGGGTCAGAGGGAGAAGCAGACCCCCTGCTGAGCAGGGAGCCCGATGCGGGACTCGATCCTGGGACTCCAGGATCATGACCTGAGCCAAAGGCAGTCGCTTAACCAACTGAGCCACCCAGGCGCCCCAATGCTGTAATGTTTTAAAAACAATTTGCATTAGGGTCACCTGGGTAGCTCAGTTGGTTAAGCATCAGCCCTTGGCTCAGATCATGATCCCCGGGTCCCGGGATCGAGCCCCCGCATCGGGCTTCCTGCTCAGCGGGGAGTCTGCTTCTCCCTCTCCTCCTGCAGCTCCCCCTGCTCATGCTCTCTCACTCTCTCTCCTGTCAAATAAATAAAATCCTTATTTTTATTTATTTTTTTAAATAAGTCCCTAAACCATAGAGATAGACATTTTTTTAAAGAATTTTTATTTATTTATTTTGACAGAGAGACAGCGAGAGAGGGAACACAGGCAGGGAGAGTGGGAGAGAGAGAAGCAGACTTCCCTCCAAGCAGGGAGCCCAATGCGGGGCTCGATCCCAGGACCCTGGGATCATGACCTGAGCCGAAGGCAGACGCTTAACGACTGAGCCACCCAGGCGCCCCATATAAATAAAATCTTTTAAAAAACCCAATTTGCATTATATTTCTCTTCTTTCATCTTATGAGTTTATTGAGTTCCCTGTCGTTCATCCAGAAAATAATTCTTACCAGCTTAAATAGTAATTTATGTAAAAGAGAAACACGACACAGTGGAAGGGTCCCTGATCTGGGATCTGAGGTTCGTGTCTCAGCTCTGCTGTGAATGAACTGTAAAATCACTGGCAACTTACTCCCTCTGGGCCTCAATTGTCCACACCTCTACAATGAGAGAATTAGAAAAAGATACTTGTCTTTCTTGGTTGGGGAATCCCATGCTTCGTACTTCCTAATTCCTAACTCAGTGTGGCCTTGACCTCCACCTGAGGCCAACAGCTTTTGGGTGTAGAAATCACCAGGGACTGTAAATGCCAGTTTGTGGCTCAGTAAATCAACGCATTCGCCGAAGTCTATTTGCATGGCAGAGATAATTGGAGTCTTAATTTTTAATAGCTCAGAAAGTTTATAAATTTTTTTTTTTTAAGATCTTAATCTCATTGAAATCTCTTGATTTTACACAGTAATGAATAGCAATGCACTACTTTCAAATGGTGAAACTCAATCCACCGAAATCAGAAAGTTCGTTTCGGGACAGGTCAGACCCCCCTCCCATGCGAGCGTTTTTCAGCAGCCGGAAGTGTGCACACAGACTCCTTCCTTTTATTTTCTTTCTCTGATCCCTCTTGCTGACAGGAGAGGGGACGGAGGCGTATTGCAAGTCAGAGGAATCAGTGGCCTAAGTCACCAATCTCTGGATTATTTACAAGCTGACCTAGAGTCTAAAAGAACAATTCTCCTTATGCCCGTAACAACACTGGAAAACACTTCTCTCCAGTTGCTCTTTCTCACTTCCCATCCCATTTTTAAAATTCTGTTTTCTTTGTGACCACTGTGGCATTTGCTCTGGTGAGCTTTCTGGCTTTAGTATTTTCCCCCTCAGTCATTCTCAACTAGCCCTACCCAGTTAGCCTCCAGGAACTCTTTGATTGCTTCGTTATTCCACGCCTTAAACTCTTTAATGATTTTTCATCTGAACATTAACTACCGCTCCAAAGTTCCTATGTTTGCTGTCATCCCACTGGTACATCTCACTAAACCCTAATGAAGAAATTCCTATTCCCTTTACTCCAGATGATCCATGTAATTGTTCCTAAAATCTACTCTGGGGGGGTGCTGGAAACACTTCGTTTTCGGAGTTGCGATCTGGGGCTTCAATCCCGGCTGCTTCGCTGATTGGCAACCTTTGGAAATTTATTAAATTCCTATAAATGGGAATACTACCGCAGAAGATGTTCCAAAACTTCAGTGAGATAATACATGTGAGGCACATAGCACCAGGCCGGTCAGCCGGGAAGGGCCCTGTCAGTGGCCGCCCAGACAGCAGGGACCGGGATGAAGATGAAGGTAATTACGCACAGACTAGAATGAACAGAGCAACTCCCTCTGCGGACCTCAGCCGCCGGACTACACCCCTTCCCCTCTCCTGCGCCCTTAGCACACATGTGCTCTTTTCTGGGATGTTATGATGCGGTCCTCGGTGGCTTGAGAACAGAGCATTCCTCTTTCTTTCTTTTTTTTAAAGATTTATTTATTTATTTATTGGACAGAGAGCACAAGCAGGGAGCAGAGGGGGAAGCAGGCTCCCCGCTGAGCAGGGAGCCCGACGTGGGACTCGATCCCAGGACCCCGGGATCATGACCCGAGCCGAAGGCAGATGCTCAGCCAACTGAGCCACCCAGGCGCCCCCAGAGCATTCCTCTTTCAAATGGTTGGAGTATGTTTTGTCTGTTTTCAAAGATTTTATTTTTTATTTTTTTTTAAAAGATTTTATTTATTTAAGAGAGAGAGAATGAGAGACAGAGAGCACGAGGGCGAAGAGGGTCAGAGGGAGAAGCAGACCCCCCGCTGAGCAGGGAGCCCGATGTGGGACTCGATCCCAGGACTCCAGGACCATGACCCGAGCCGAAGGCAGTCACTCAACCAACTGAGCCACCCAGGTGCCCTAAAAGATTTATTTATTTATTTGAGAGAGAGAGAGAGAGCACAAGCGGGGTGGGGGAGGGGCAGATGGAAAGGGAGAAGCAGACTCCCCACTGAGCAGGGATTCCCAGGACCCTGGGATCATGACCTGAGCTAAAAGCAGACACTTAACCGACTGAGCCACCCAGGCGCCCCTCAAAGATTTTATTTTTAAGTAATCTCGACACCCAATGTGGGGCTCAAACTCACAGCTCTGAGGTCGAGAGTCACAGGCTTTACCGACTGAGCCAGCCAGGCGCCACTGAAGTATCTTTATTATACTCCTGGTCTGACTTTATCACAAATTTTTTAATTGTAGTTATATTTACATAAGATCTAACACTTAACCATTGTAAGTGCCTAGCTCAGTGGTATTAAGTACATTCACACTGTTGCACAGTTAGCACCATTATCCATCCCCAGAATGTTATTTATCTTCCGGAACAAAAACTCTGTACCTGCTACACAATAACTCTCTATTCCCTCCCCGATGCCGCCCCTAACAACTACGATTCATTCGCTGTTCTAGGTGCATCATGTAAGTGGAATCATGCAATATGGGACCGCTTGTGCCTGGCTCAACTTCACTTAGCATAAGACCCTCAGGATTCACCCATGCTGGAGCCTGCGTCAGAACGTCATTCCTTCTTACGACTAAATACTATTCCACTGTGCGTATCTATCACCTTTGGTTTATCCGGTCATCTGTTGACAGACACTTGGATTGTGTCTACCTTTTGAACATTGTGACTTTCTCATATTTTACATTCTGCAGCATTTTACATCTTGATTTTCAGCCCTGTTAACGTTTCATCATACGAATACACTGAATCCCAGGAAAAGAATTATGAAATAATTTTTATTTTATTTCTGGCCGTTTACCATTTTGTGGCAACCACAAAGCCTGGGATTTCTAATTCTGTGAGTAGACAACATAAGCCATTCAACTCTTTTGTTCCTCTTCCAAAAGAGAAAACTAGTATATTCCTCAAATATCATCATGTCACTTTGATCTATTTTTTTTAAGTGATAAGAAGAGCAGACAAGGGACACCTGGGTGGCTCAGTCACTTAAGCTTCTGCCTTCAGCTCAGGTCATGATCCCAGCATCCTGGGATTGAGCCCCGAGTCGGGATCCCTGCTCAGTGGGGAGTGTGCTTGAGATTCTGTCTCTCCCTCTCCCTCTGCCCCTCCCCTCGCTCACTCTCTCCTCTCTCAAAAAATAAAAAAATAAAAATAAAAGTATGGCATATGGAGACCAGACTATTATGTTTATTATGAACAAAGCTGATTTTGGATAATGCAGCTTATCTCTATTTGTGAGCAGGTAGCCCTCCAAATTCTGCACCCCAGATTTCGGCAGATCCACCCGGCTGCTTGCAGACGGTGCTGGCCTGAGACAGCTCTCTGCTGCAGGAAGTAAACATTTCAGCAGGCACGCAGTCTGGTTAAATGTTCGTCTTTTATACCCTCAACCCATTTCCTGGCCTTGTCACCCATCACACCGTATAGCAATGGAATCTTTTTCTCTCTTCTGTGAGCACATGTCCTTCGTCCATTCCTCTCCTCCATCAGCCGCGTTACTAAGCCCCTCTCTGGGGCCTGGCAATATGCTAGGTCTTGAGCACAGGATCTCACAAGGCGACAGAAGCCGACACAGTCGCTCCCCTTAAGGAGATCAGGATAGGGAATGTCGTAAAGGAAGTAAACAGAGTGCTGTGTTAGACAATAAGCAGGGAGAAACCACTTAACAAAGCAGGGAGAGAAGGCTTTCCTGGGAAGTGACTTTTGAGATGACACGTCAAGGCCCGGCAGAGCCTCGCCGGTGTGCTGGTACTCTGGAGCCTGGCGGAGGCCCTGCCCATGGCAGAGCTTAGTAAATGCTTAACAGCGAATGAGTGACGGCTGTGAAAACACTTTGCATGCGAGGAAAGGAGCCCACAAGGCTTAACCATTATCACCGGTTGATACGGGCAGATCTACTTGTATTCTGCACCCCTGGGGTACCCGAAGAGACGCTGAGGCTGACCACAGGACAAGACATTCATTTAAAGGGCATCTGCCCATCTGGACAGACCCAGGCCCCTTCTCACCAGAGTGGGCCTGGAGCTATCAGGGACAGGCCTGAGCTCCCAGTCGCCACAGACGAGGCCCTCCTATCCCAACACCCGCCGGGCCCCATGTCCGCTACATAGTGACGGTGACGGTGATGAGACTGTTTATGGGTCGTGGAGGATGAGGACATTATAAATAAAATCAAGCATACTGTTTCAGTGACGGAAGGTAATGGTAATTGGATCTGAAACCGTAAAAGGAGCAAGCTGCCATTCCCAAATAAATGTTGGATAGTGAAAAAAAACGACTCATGGAGTGTCCTTCCTGACATCAGAGGCCTGGGGAGGAGTACAGAGAAGGACAAAGGACATTATTTTTGAAGTACATAGTGCATGCCAGTCACCGTGATGACTGGCATGCACTATGCCAGTCATTGCCTCATTCGGTTCTGGCACCTGCAGGTCCCGCAAGAAGGAATTCTACGCACCGTTCACAAAGGAGGAAACAGGCTGGGGGATTAAGCCCTGTTCTCAGGATCACAGCTCCTACTGACATAGCAGGCATTTGAAACGAAGCTTCTGACTCCAAAGCAGAGAAGAAAACCGAAGAAAGGAGAGAAAAATACAGGAAGGGCCCCGCAGAATTGTCAATGATTCAGGAGCTGGCAAGCCAAGAAACTATCAGAGCATTTCTGTTTGCTTCCTCGCCCTCTGAACTGTTCAGTAAATAGTACAGCATGCAGAGCTAACTATTTCAGACCAGCTGTGGCTTTCCATGTGAAAGCAAGACAGGTACTTTAAATTTGTCACAATTAAAATTGGTAAAGTTAGGGCGCCTGGGTGGCTCTGTCAGTCAAGTGACCAACTCTTGATTTTGGCTCAGGCCATGATCTCAGGGTCGGGAGATCAAGCCCCACGTTGGACTCTGCACTGAAGGCAGAGCCTGCTTAAGATTCTGTCTCCCTTTCTGCCCCCCCCCCCCATCCACCTGGTTCCTGCTCTCTCTCTCTCTCTCAGAAAAAAATATTGGTAAAGGTAAACCACTATCAGATACACGAAATGCTCCCTTTTAGGGGTACTGTGCCAGAGACCATGACTAAGTGTTTTCACATTCCTTACTACATTCAACAGGAGCACCAATATTTCATTCTCCATAAAGATGCTACTGAGATCTTGGAAAACATTAGTCCTTCCGTTCTTGTACAGCGAACAGGATTTGTTTAAGAGGCTCTAAATCACAAGCATATTCTAGCAGCTGTTTGCTTTTCCTAATACAAGCTACTTCCCCTTCTCTGCCACCATTACCAATATTCTGGTTCAAGGAGATATTAAGAGACACGGTAAATTATTCACTTTTCAGAACTTGCTTAGTTCTTGAATTAATGTATTTTAGAAAGCAGGTTTGCTTCAGCCCCTTACAGCTCTGTTACTTAGAATGAAATCTTCCTAATTTAATAGTCAATTTGCATACATGTATAAATGCATGGATTTTAAAAGCAACTTTGGGATTAAGAGGATTTGGTTGTCATTATTTGCATAACTTAAAGCTGATTACTCCAAGGAATTTTGGATCAATTTTAAGAATGGTAACAAGGCAAGCATCTAAAGATAACACAGTCTTTAGAACCAAGAATCTAAGGATAATAAATACATTCTTTAAAATCAAGTCTGTAAATGGCCAGATAAAGGATGTTTTTAACATCATGGTCTCAGCTGTGGACATACCATCTCTATCATCTTTCAAAACTACGGCTAAGCAATGCCTGTCTTCCAGTTATTTATCCATTTCCATTCATTCCTTAATGTTAGGAAATGTTACATACAAAAGAATATCTGTAATATAATGTAAATATAAATAATAGAAATAATCTAAAGCATGATAATAAAATGACCACCTGTGAACCTACCATCCAACTTAAGACATTGTTAGTATTATTGAAGCTCCCTGTGTCCCTCCTCAATCACATGGCCATATCTCCTGAAATACAGTGTTGTGTTCATCATTCCCATGCTTTTCTTTAAGTTTCATCACATTTATCGCACAAGGCAATATATTCAAAATTTGGCTTTTGAATTGTATGGACATGGTGTTATATATATATATATATTTTTTAATGTTTTATTTATTCATGAGAGTCAGAGAGAGAGAGAGAGAGGCAGAGGCAGAGGGAGAAGCAGGCTCCCCTCCTAGCAGGGAGCCGATGCGGGACTCGATCCCAGGACCCCGGGATCATGACCTGAGCCGAAGGCAGACGCTTAACCATCTGAGCCACCCAGGCGCCCGACATGGTGTTATATTACATGCATTCTTCTGTGACTTATTTTCCACGCAACATTGTTTCTGAAATCATCTGTGTTGATGTGTATAGCTAGCTCCATTTGAATGATTTTCACTTGGGCAGAGCGTTGCATTGCATAAATAAGCTACAGTCAATCAGTTCTCTGGGTGATGGGCACTTTCTCCCCCGATTTATACCACTTCGAACAGTTTTTTTTTTTCCACCTTTTTTTTTTTTTTAAGATTTTATTTATTTATTTGACAGAGAGAGACACAGTGGGAGAGGGAACATAAGCAGGGGGAGTAGGAGAGGGAGAAGCAGGCTTCCCGCCGAGCACGGAGCCTTATGCAGGGCTCAATCCCAGGACCCTGGGATCATGACCTGAGCCGAAGGCAGGCACTTAACGACTGAGCCACCTAGGCACCCCTCACATTTTTTTTTAAGAAAGTTCTATGCCCAGTGTGGGGCTTGAACTCACGACCTTGAGATCAACAGTCACACGCTCTATTGACGGAGCCAGCAAGGTGTCCCTGCTTTGAACAGTTTTATACATGCCTCTCGGCACATATTTGCAAGGGTTTCTTTGGGCGTATACTCCAGGAGCAGGATTGATTGTTTATAAGGTTCTATAATTATATATGTAAAAACTATTTATATACACAAAATTATATGTATTTATATTATATATTTATATATACATTTACATCTGTATAAATGTATAATTAAATGTTACATGTATAATTGTTATATATTTACATATGTATATTATGTATTATAAATATATAATTATGTAATTCCAAAAGTGGTTGCCAGTTTTCACTCCCACCAACAGTGTATAAATGATATTGCCTTTTAATTGTTCACCCATCTAAAGAATATACAAATGTTATCATAATACGGTTTTATTTTGCATTTCCCTGAACATTCTTTCATATGTTTATTAGCTATTTATATATTTTCTCCTATGAAATGAAATGTCTGCCTTTGTCTTTTGACTATATTCTTTCAGCTGGTTTATTTCCCTCTATTTGATTTTTAGGAGTTCTTTATATATTCTATATACAAATTATTTGGTGATTATATGTAAAGCATTTATCTTCATGTTTGCTGCTTATCTTTGCACTCTTGGCACTGCCTTTTTAAATTCAAAGTTCTAAATTTTGGGGCGCCTGGGTGGCTCAGTCATTAAGCGTCTGCCTTCGGCTCAGGTCATGATCCCAGGGTCCTGGGATCGAGCCCCGCATCAGGCCCCCTGCTCTGTGGGAAGCCTGCTTCTCCCTTTCCCACCCCCTACCCCCGCTTGTGTTCCCGCTCTCACTGTGTCTCTCTCTGTCAAATAAATAAATACAATCTTAAAAAATAATAATAAATTTTAAAAAAATTTTTTAAAAAGTTCTAAATTTTAACAAATTTATGAATCTTTTCCTTAAAGATTGTGCTTTTTGATATTTTAAATCCTTATCTATGCCAGAGCTGTAAAGATATTTTTGTTTTAAATGTTTTAAATTTTATCTTTCTCACTGAATAATTGAATTGGATTTTTCTGTATAGCATGAAGTAAACAATTCCCTCTTTTCCTTCATATGGATAACCCATTGTCCTGAAACCATTTGTGGAATATCTCTTTTCCCATTGACTGCCAATGCCAACTTTGTCATGCATCTGGTTTCCATAAACTGTTGGTTCTATTTCTGTGTTCTCTATTCTATTCCACAAATTTATTTAGCTATCCCTGTGAGCAATGTTCTGCTGTCTACTAATTATAGCTTTTTGATAAGTCTCGATAGCTTTCAAATCGAGGCAACTCCCTCACCTCATCTTGTGTTCTTTTTCAAGAGCATTTTGGCTCTTCTTGGTTGCTTCCCCCTATAATTTTATCATAAATTTGTGAAGCTCTATGAAAAACCTTGTTGAGACTCTGAATGAAATTGCATTAAATCTATAGATAAATTTGGGAAGAATCAAATCTTTATAATATTGAGTCTTCTTATCCATGAACTTTTTATCCATCTACTTATTTAAATCTTTTTATTATTATTATTATTATTATAACTTAAGTAGGCTCCATGCACAATGTGGGGCTCAGACTCCCAACCCTGAGATCAAGAGTCTCATGCTCTACTGACTGAGCCAGCCAGGCACCCCTTTTTTCATTACTTTTTATTACTTACTATGTTTCATTAAAGTTTTAAGAGGTTTTCTTCACAAACATCCTAAATATCTTCCATTAAGATTTTGTTCAGTTATATATATATATTTTTTAAGATTTTATTTATTTATTTGAGAGAGAGAATGAGAGAGAGAGCACATGAGAGGGGGGAGAGTCATGCGGGACTCGATTCTGGGACTCCAGGATCATGACCTGAGCCGAAGGCAGTCACCCAACCAACTGAGCCACCCAGGCACCCTGTTCAGTTATATTTTTGCTGCTACTATGAACAGTATCTTATAAATCATCTTTTATCTGTCGCTGGTGTATAGAAATGCAGTTGCAAACTTGCTAAATTCTCCCATTCTTATAATTTATAGATTATTTTTTTCTACATAATCATAGACTCTAAAAACGACAATTTTGTTTTTCTATTTCTGTATCAGTTTTCTACTGATGTCTAACAAATAACCTCAAACTTAGTGGCTTAAAACAGTATGCACATTATCTCCCAGTTTCTGTGGGTCACTTAACTGGGTCCCCTCTTCAAGGTCTCACAAGGCTGCAATCAAGGAGTCCGCTAGGCTATGTGACTTTCCAGAGCTTGGGGTCCTCTTCCAAGGTTGGTGGCAGAATTCAGTTATTTGAGGCTGTAGAACTGAGATCTCCATTTTGTTGCAGGCTGTCAGACATGAGTTGCTTTTAGCTCCTGGGGGCCCTGCAGTTCCCTGCCATGTGGCCCATTCATAGGCCTTTTGAAGACATGGCAGCTTCCTCAAAGCCAGTAGAATTCTCACCCCGTTGGCTAACAAGGAGTCTTACATAATGTAATGTAACCACAAGAGCGGCTAATTTCATCACTTTTGCCATAGAGCATAACTCAATTGAGGGAGTGACTACCCCATCACCTTTGCCATATTCTATTTGCTAGAAGCAAATCTCAGGTTCTGTCCATACTCAAGGAGAGGATGTGATTCACTGAGGATTACTTTAGGATGAATTTCTAATCCTAATAGCTTTTATATATGTTTTTTCTTGCTACACTACATAGGTTAGGCCCCCAGGATAATTTTTTTTTTTAAGATTTTTATTTTTTTATTTGAGAGAGACACAGAGAGAGAGAGCATAAGCAGAGAGAGGGAGAAGCAGAATCCCCGCTGAACTGGGAGCCTGATGCGGGGCTCAATCCCAGGACCCTGAGATCATGACCTGAGCTGAAGACAGACGCTTAACCCACTGAGCCACCCAGGTGACCCCCTTTTTTAAGATTTTATTTGAGAGCAAGCGAGAGAGCGAGCAATCACGTGCGTGTGTGAGCGAGGGGAGGGGCAGGGTGGAGGGAGAGTGAGAGGGGGAGAATCCCAAGCAGACTCGTGCTGACCATGGAGCCCATGCGGGACTCCCATCTCATGACCTTGACATCATGACCTGAGCTGGAACCAAGAGTCAGATGCTTAACCCAGGCGCGCCTCCACCCCAACCCCCGCCAGTATAATGTTGAAAAGAAATGTGGTCTACTTACCATCTTAAAGGAAATGGCACCATGATTCACCAAAGTAAGACGTTTGCTATAGGTTTTTTGTAAATGCCATTTATCAGGTTAAGGGGGCTCTACTCCAAGTTTTCTAAGATTTTTAAAATTATTATAAATGGCTGCTGAATTTTATCAAAACTTTTTTCTGCCTCTTTTTTTTTTTTTTGAGAGAGAGAGAGAGCATGCGTGGACAAGCATGGTAGGAGGAGCAAAGGGTGAGATAATTTTAAGAAGGCTCCCACGTGGGGCTCGATTTCACGACGCTGAGATCGTGATCTGAGCCAAAACCAAGAGTCAGAAGTTTAACCAGCTGAGCCACCCAGGCACCCCTGCATTCTTTAATTCTCTTTTCTCCATTGTTAAACCTCCCTTGCATTCTAGGAATAAACTCCGTTTGACTGTGGTTTCTTTCCTATTCGTTGCTGGATTTAGTTTGCTATGTTGTTTTCCATTTTTCAAATGTGCCTTCATGATTACGATTAACCTTTGTGAATTCTAGTCTCTTGAAATTAATTTGGGGTTTGTTTGCACTTTTTCTGTGCTTTAGAATAACTTGTATAAGATTAGAATTACTTTCCTTCTGAATGCTTAGAACTCGCCTGACAAATAGTCTGAAATTGAGCTTTCTTTCTGGGAAAATTTTTTTTTTTTTTTAAGTTACCTCTACGCTGGAACTCACGCCCCCTGAGATCAAGAGTTGCACGCTCTACCAATTGAGCCAGTCAGGTGCCCCTTTCTGAGAAGATTTTTAAAATAGAGATCTGATTTCTTTGTTATTAAATTATCATTTAAAAAAATCCCTACTAATGTCTTTCAGACTATTTTTTCTGATATGAATATAGCCACAACCGATTAACACTTGTCCATTTTTTCCCTTTACTTCCAAACCTCTGGTAGTCCTGTTTTAGCTGTGCCTCTGCCAAACAGCCTTATCACTTGACGTTTTAAAGAATTCATCCTGGGTCCCTGGGTGGCTCAGTAGGTTAAGCATCTGCCTTTGGCTCAGGTCGTGATCCCAGGGTCCTGGCATGGAGCCCTGTGTCCAGCTCACTGCTCATCGGGGAGTCTCTTTCTCCCTCTACTCTTCCCCCGCTGCTCGTGATCTGTCTCTCTCAAATAAATAAAGTCTTTAAAAATAAATAAAAATCGGGGTGCCTGGATGGCTCAGTCAGTTGAGCATCTGCCTTCAGCTCAGATCATGATCCCAGGGTCCTGGGATCAAGTCCTGCGTTAGGCTCCCTGCTTAACAGAGTCTACTTCTCCCCCTTCCTCTGCCCCTGCCCCCTGCTCATGCTCCCTCTCTCTCTTTCTCAAAATCTTTAAAAAAATAACAATAAAAAATGCATCCTCACATAACCTATTATTGTCATATATTTTAATCACTCCTATAAGACATTTTATTATTTATAACTAACTTACATATTTACCTCTTTCTTTGCTCACTATTTCTTCTTTTTTTCATACCTTAAATTTGGGATTATGTCCTTTTCGCTTAAAGCACATTTTTAGGATTGTAATGGTCTGCTGCTAGCCAACTACTTTTATCTGACAAATGTATTTAACCCTCATTTTTTAAAATTCTTTTTTTTTAAGATTTTATTTATTTATTTGAGAGAGAGAGGAAAAAAAACAGCATGAGAGGGGAGAGGGTCAGAGGGAGAAGAAGCAGGCTCCCCACCGAGCCAGAGGCCTGACGTGGGACTTGATCCCAGGACTCCAGGATCATGACCAGAGCTGAAGGCAGTCGCTTAACCAACTGAGCCACCCAGGCGCCCCACCCTCATTTTTTTTTTAAAGATTTTGAGAGACAGAGAGAGCGAGAGAGTGAGCATGCATGAGTGGGGGCAGGGAGGGGCAGAGGGAGAGGGAGAATTATGGGACTGAGTCCCACAAATGTTATACTTTTTTTTTTTAATAGGTAAGCAAGCCAGGGGTCTTGTTTTTTTTTTTTTTTTTTTTAAAGATTTTATTTATTTGAGAGAGAGCACATGAGAGGGGGGAGGGTCAGAGGGAGAAGCAGACTCCCTGCCAAGCAGGGAGCCCGATGCGGAACTAGATCCCGGGACTCCAGGATCATGACCAGAGCCAAAGGCAGTCGCTCAACCAACTGAGCCACCCAGGCGCCCCAATGTTATACTTTTTTTAAAAAAAATTTTTTTAAGTGGTTCTCAATGCCCAACATGGGGCTTGAACTCATGACTCTGAGACGAACAGTTAATGCTCTACCAACTGAGCCAGCCAGGTGCCTAATGAATGTTACCTTCTTGTATCAATCTTTACCTCTCTTCCATATTTCTCTTTTCTTCTCTGCACTACATATGGATTAAGTAGGGTTCACACTAGGCATTTTTTTTTAAGTAGGTTCAACACTCTCGACCCTGAGATCAAGACTTGAGCTTAGATCAAGAGTTGGATGCTTAATTGACTGAGCCACCCAAGTGCCCCATATGGATTTCTTTAGATCTACTTTCGTGTCTAATCTGTTGTTACACTCCCTCAATTTTTTTTCCCAAAATATAGTCACTTTTATTGTCTCCTGCTCTATATTTTACTCTATCTTAAATATAGTTCAAAGTATGATAAGCCCAATATTTATTTGAGGGGGGGGATCTCAAGCAGGCTCCACACTCAGGGCAGAGCCAGACACGGGGCTTGATCTCACGACCCTGAGATGATGACCTGAGCTGAAATCAAGACTCGGATGCTTAACTGACTGAACCACCCAGATGCCCCAAGCCCAATATTTAAAGGTTTTACGAGTCTGCTCCTGTCCAATCACACTGTTTTATTTCCTCATGTGTTTTGTAATTTGAATTCTGAGTTGATGGTAGGTTCCTTCATATGATTTTCATTTGCTTATGCCAGGGGCCTAAAAAACTACTAGCCTACGGCCACTGTAAACTAAATTCCTGTTCTGAGTTTTTTAGAATCTTCATTCCGTTGAGTTGTATGAATTCGAGTCACATTGCTAAGCACCATTAATAGAAAATAAATAGTTCTAACTTTGGCACAAAGACCTAAAGGACTAGAGGGGTTAGAATAAGCCGCTTCTTTCTTTTTTTTTTTTTTAAGATTTTATTTATTTATTTGACAGAGAGAGACACAGCGAGAGAGGGAACACAAGCAGGGGGAGTGGAAGAGACAGAAGCAGGCTTCCCGCCGAGCAGGGAGCCCGATGCGGGAGCTCGATCCCAGGACCCCGGGATCATGACCTGAGCCGAAAGCAGACGCTTAACGATTGAGCCACCCAGGAGCCCGTAAGCCGCTTATTTCTACAAGGTTACTCCTTGTAGGTGACCCAGACTTAGACAAGGGTAGTTAATTTAGGGTGAAATATATAAAGGTATATAAATATGTATATATACAAATATATAAAAATATATGTGTATAATATAGTCAGTGCATATAAACCTGTCTATAAATCATCTCAACTGTTATAGCACTCTGATGTCATCAGATATGTGGCTAATAATTGTATTTCAAAGTACAGTCACCGAAAAGAAAAAGATTAGAGGAAGTTGTCTTAAACTTATTACTAACTCTAAAATATTCTTCTTGTTAAGAATTCCTAGTTGCATCTGTGAATGTTGACAACTTTTCTCCATGCAAGAATATTCTTCAGTTACCATTATATACTTTTAAGCAATTTAACATTTATACCATTCAAATCAGATGTATTAATTAACACAACATAGGAAAACTTCTAGTAAAATTATTTTATTTAGTTATAATATCCATCACCAACAGCTTGAAATAAAAATTTTCATGGTCTTCAATTGAACTGTATGCCACTTTCTTTTAGAATGTCTTGTTTTTCATTAAAATAATTTCTAAACCACTCTATGTGTTCAATCTTCTGTTTAACACTCAGGTATGGGTTTTTGGAAAGGCCACAGGTCACCAGCTCCATGAAGTGGCGAATGGGTCCTTGTTTTGGAAAATCTTTCAGGTGTTTATCCAGAAATACATGTTCATGAAATTCTGAACCATCATCATCAAAACCTAGGAAATGAGATAAAATACATTACAATTTTGATGTAAAACCTCTATTGTAAAATTAACATTAATGAGTATTACAGTTAAAGCCATGAACTTTGGAGTTAGATCTAGGTTTGCCCGCCAATTTACTAATTGTCTGGGCAAATTAATTAACCTGAGCATCAGGTATAAAATGAGGGTTCCTGGGGTTTCTGTAAAGATTACAAAGACACAAAACTTATAAAACTCTTATAATGCTTAGCACATTATAAATGTTCAAAGTGTAGCAGCAGTTACTGCTAATGAAAATTTCAATTCTAAAGCAACCACTAAGAAAACTACAAACTACACTAAAAAAAATTATATAAATAAAACAAAATAGAATCTTAAAACATGTTCAAGCAGCCCACAGGAAGCCAAAGGGGAAAAAAAAGGAATGAGAAATGGAGAAAATGAACAGAAAACAAGTAATAAAATAGGTGATTTAAGTCCTAATAAATCAGTAATTGCTTCAAATGTAAATGGTCTAAATATACCAATCAAAAGACAGAGATTGCAGAGTGAATATAAAAACATGCATCCAACTATATGCTTTCTATATGAAACTCACTTCAAACACAACATAGGAAGGTTGAAAATAAAAGGATGGAGAAAAATATATCTTGTTAACATTAATTAAAAAAAAAGAAAGCATGAGTGGTTATATGATTATCAGACAAAACAGACTTCAGAGCAAAAAAAAATTACTAGGGAGAAAGAAAAACATTACATAATAAAAGGGTCAATCCACCAAGAAGACATAGTGATGTGAATTACGTATGCACCGAACAATAGAGTTTCTAAATACGTGAAGAAGAAAATGATAGAAATAAAAAAGAAACAGAAAAACCCACAATTATAGTGGGGATTTCAACAGTCCATTGTCAGCAATTTCAAGAACTACCAGGTGGAAAATTAGCCAAGATAAAGAAGAACTGAACAATATCAACAAACATTATCAAACTGACGTCTACAGAACACTCCACCAAACTATTTCAGAATACAAATTCTTTTCAAGCATTCATGGAACATTCACCTAGCTGGGCCACATCCTGGGTCACAAACTGCAACACATTTAAAATAACTGGAGTAACACACAGTACATTCTCAGACCATAATGGAATCAAACTAGAAATCAGTAACAGAAAGACAATAGGAAACAGTTAAAATTAAACAATATACTTAAAAAACACTCAGAATTGCCATGAAAATGAAAACACAACAAATCAAATTTCGTGGCTAAAGCAGTGCTAAGAGGGATACATACAGTACTAAATGAATACATAAGAGGAAAAGTCTCAAATCAATAATCTAAGTTCCCACCTCAAGAACCTAGCAAAAGAGCAAAATAATCCCAAAGGAAGCAAAGGAAGGAAATAATAAAGATAACATCCAAAGTCAGTACAATTGAAAATAGAAAAATAGAGAAAAATCAATGAAACCAACACTAGTTCTTAAAAAAAAAAAAATCAGTGAAATCAATAAATCTCTATTAAGTCTGATAAAGAAAAAGGAGAAGAATGAAACAGGAATGAAAAGGGGGTTATCGCTATAAATCCTGAAACCATCAGAGGCATCATAAGGGAATACCACAAACAACTATACACTAAAATACTCAACAACTTAAAAAAAAAAAAAAGGACAACTTAAAGAAAATCCACTAAAGGACCAAAATTCAAATCAAAATAGGTAACTTGAATTGTCTCGTAACTATTAAAGAAAAGGAATTTGTAGTTTAAAAGGTCTCAAAAGAGAAATCCCTCAGCCCAGATGGCTTCACTTGAGAATTTTATTTAACACTGAAAGAAAACAAACACCAGCTTTACACAATCTCTTCTGGAAACTAGAACAAAGAACACTCCTAACTCATTTTATAAGGCCAGTATTACCTTGTTACCAAACCAGACAAAGACACAACCACAAAACAAATAAATTGAGAGAGAGAGAGAACTACAACCCATTATCTCTCATGAACTTAGAGGCAAAAACTTTAAACAAGATTAGCAAACAAACTCAACAATGTATAAAAAGATTTATATACCAAGATCAAGTGGGACTTAGACCAGGTGTGCAGGGACGGTGCAACATTTGAAAATCAATGTAATCCACCATATCAACAGGTTGAAGAAGAAAAGTCCTATGATATAACACCCATTTTTTTTTTAAAGATTTTATTGATTTATTTGAGAGAGAGAGAGCACAAGAAGGGAGAGGGGCAGAGGGAGAAGGATTCCCAGATGAGCAGGGAGCCTGACTCGGGGCCCAGTCGTAGGACCCTGGGATCATGACCTGAGCCAAAAGCAGACACTTAACTGACTGAGCCACCCAGGCACCCCACAACACCCATTTTTGATAAAAATTCTCACCAAGTTAGAAAAAAAGAAAAACTACTTCAACCTCATAAAGAGCATCTACAAAAAATCTATAGCTAATATCATACTTCATGGTGAAAGACTGAAGGCTTTTTCCCTAAGTTCCTGAACAAGACAACAAAGTCAGCTCTTACTTACCACTTTTACTCAACACAGTACTAAAAATTTTAGCCACTGCAATGAGGGAGGAAGAAAAGGCATACAGATGGCAAAGGAAGAAAGAGAACTCCCCCTATTTGTAGATGACATGCTTGTCTACATAGAAAATCCCAAAGAATCTACAAAAAAAAAAAAAACCCTCCTAGAACTAACTAGTCAGTTCAGTAAGGTTACATGATACAAGATCAACACAAAAAAAATCACTCACATTTCTAATTACATTTAAACTGGAAAACTCAACACACTAAGATATTCTCTCCAAACTGATCTATATGTTTAATGTACTTCCTATCAAAATCTCAGTAAAGTTTTGCCACCAACAAGTTTATTCTAAAATTTACATGGAAAGGCAAAAGTTGTAGAATATTACAACAATCTTGGAAGAGAAGAGCAAAATGGGAGCAATAATGCTAAGGTTTAGCTAAGAAATAGCTACACTCATCAAAAGTGTGGTATTGGCAGAGGAACAGACACATAGATTGATGGAACAAGAGGGAGGGCCCAGAAATAGACCGTTAGGGACCCCTCAAAATCGATAGGTTGTGGTCCTAACCCCAATGTGACTATATTTAGAGATAGGACCTTTAAGAAGGTAATTAAGGTTAAATGAAGTTGCAACAGTGGAGTCCTGATGGACTGGTGCCCTTATAAGAAGAGGAAGAAACACAAGGAGCACCCACAGAGAAAAGATCACATGAAGACACAACAAAAAGGCAAACATCTACAAACCACGAAGAGGCCTCAGGAAAAATAAAACCCGCTGGCACCTTGATCTTGGGCCTTCAAGCCTCCAGAACTGTCAGAAAATTAATCCGTTCAAGCCACCCAGTCTGTGGTTTTTTGTTATGGCAGCCCTAGCAGAGTAATACAGACCCACACAAATGTGCCCAGTTTTTAAAAAATATTTTATTTCTTTGACAGAGAGAGAGAGACAGACAGAGAGCACAAGCAGGCGGAGCGGCAGAGGGAGAGGCAGGCTCCCCACTGAGCAGGAAGCCCAAATGGGGCTCGATCCCAGGATCCTGGGATCATGAGCCAAAGGCAGACACTCAACCGACTGAGCCACCCAGGCGCCCCAAATGTGCCCAAACTTTTAAACAAAGGTGCAAAGACAATTCAATGAAGAAAGGATAGTCTTTCTGACAAATCATGCCAGAGCAAGTGGATATCTGTTGACATACACACAGAAAGAACTTCAACCTAAACCTCATACCTCATATAAATTAACCCCAAATGGATCATGAATTTAAATGTAAAACTATAGGGGAGCCTGGGTGGCTCAGTCAGTTAAACGTGCTTGTGTCCTACTCCCCCTGCTTGTGTTCCCTCTCTCGCTATGTCTCTCTCTGTCAAATAAATACAATCTTTAAAAAAAAATTAAAGATTAAAAAAAAAAATAAACGTAAAACTATAGATTTTACAGAAAAAAACAAAGCGGAGTGGCACTTGGCTGGCTCAGTCAGTAGAGCATGGGACTCCTGATCTTGGGGTTGTGAGTTCAAGCCCATGCTGGGTGTAGGGAATGCTTAAAAATAAAATCTTAAAAAAGAAAAAGAAAAAAACAGGAAAATATTCTAGTTCAAAGCTGGCAAAGAACTTGACACTAAAAGTACCATCCATAAAAGCAAAAACTGGACCCCATCAAAATTAAAAACTTTTGCTCTGTGAAAGACTCTGTTAAGAGGATGAAAAGACAAACTACAGACTGGGAGAAAATATCTGCAAACTAATTTTTTTTTCCTTTTTTTTTTAGAGAAAGAGAGCCGGGGAGGAGCACAGGGAGAGGGGGAAAGAGAGAATCTTAAGCAGGCTCCATGCCCAGCACAGAGCGCGATTTGGGGCTCGATCTCACAACCGAGATCAAGACCTGAGCTGCAACCAAGAGTCAGATAGTTAACTGACTGAGCCACTCAGGCACCCCAATGCAAACCAAATACTCAATAAAGGTCTAGTGTCTGGAATATATTTAAAAAAACTCTCAAAGCTCTACAGTAAGAAAACCAGACAATCCAATTAGAGAATGGTCAAAAATAGCACTGAGGACCATAGGGGAAGGGAGGGAAACCTGAAGGGGGAGAAATCAGAGAGGGAGATGAACCATGAGAGACTATGGACCCCGGAAAACAAAGTGAGGATTTCAGAGGGGAGGGGTAACAGGGTGATGGGTATTAAGGAGGGCACATGTGGTGATGAGCACTGGGTGTTATACCTAACTAACGAATCGTCGAACACTACATCAAAAACTAATGATGTACTACACAGTGGCTAACTGAACATACTAAAAAAAAAAAGAGAGAATGGGCAAAAAAACCAAGAACAGACATTTCATTGAAGAAGATATACAGATGGCAAACACACACAAGAAAAACAAGGTCAACCTCGGGGCGCCTGGGTGGCTCAGTCGTTAAGCGTCTGCCTTCGGCTCAGGTCATGATCCCAGGGTCCTGGGATCGAGTCCCATATCGGGCTCCCTGCTCCGCGGGAAGCCTGCTTCTCCCTCTCCTACTCCCCTTGCTTGTGTTCCTGCTCTCACTATGTCTCTCTCTGTCAAATAAATAAATAAAATCTTTAAAAAAAAAAAAAAAAAACAAGGTCAACCTCTCTAGCCATTAGGGAAATGCAGATTAAAACCACAATGAGCTATCAATACACATCTATCAGAATGTAAACACATCTAAAAGAAAAATAGTGCCAACATCAAATGTTGGTGAGAACGAGAAGCTAGATGGTTCACACATTGCTGGTGGGAATATAAAATGGCACAGCCACTCCAGAAAACAGTTTGGAAGTTTCTTTAAAAAACTAAACATGCAGGGGATGCCTGGGTGGCTCAGCTGGTTAAGTGTCTGACTTCAGCTCAGGTCATCATCTCAGGGTCCTGGGATCAAGCCTAACAGGCTCCCCCCAACCCACCCCGTTCCCTGGGGAGTCTGCTTCTCCCTTTCTCTCTCCCTCTGCCCCTCCCCCTGCTCATACATGCGCTCTTTCTCTCTCTCTCAAATGAATAAATAAAATCTTAAAAAAAAACACTAAAACTAAACATGTAGGGCACCTGGTTGGCTAAGTTTAAAAAAAAACAACAAAAAAAACAAGCCACAAACATACTGATACATGCAACAACATGGATAAATCTCCAGATAATTAATCAGGCTGAGTGAAAAAAAGTTAATTCCCAAAGCTTACACACTGTATGATTCTATTTGTATATACTTCTTGAAATGAAAAAATTAAGAAATGGTGACTGAATTTAGTGATTGCCAGGGATCCAGGACTAAGGGGAGGCAGTGGACGACAAGCAGGTGTGGTCATAAAAGGGCTCTAAGAGGGCTCTTTGAGGTGATGGAACTGTGTATCTTCACTGTGGTGGTGGTCACGTGAGTCTACGCATGTGATAAAATTGCACAGAACTAAATACATATGTATAAAGGAGTATTTGTAAAGCTGGTGACATCTGAACGTTTGAAGAACTGTATCAATGCCAATTGCCTGGCTGTAATATCGTACTATGGTTTTGCAGGAAGCAACTATTGGGAGAAAATGGGTAGAAGCTATCCAGGGTATTTATTCTCTCTTCAATGGCATGTGAATCTACAATTATCTCAAAATAAAAGGCTTAAATGCTTTCTACTCACGCTTGCAGTTAGTTTATATTTACTGAAAGAGATTTTTGTAAAAATTTATTTGGACATTTAAAGATCTATACACTATTTTTATTAAAACTAAAGTAAATAAAATCAAGGTGGTAGATAGACAAATGGCCACAAACATACTGATACATATCACTCCGATGTTTCTAGACATGACCCTTCACAATGTGATTTTGTCATTCTTCCCATAAATGGAGTCTGTTTCTCAGACCCTTGAATTCAGGGTTGGCCAAGTGACCTGCTTTGGTCAATGGGATATTACTCAGAACAGTGCAAACAAAGGCTTGAAAAGTACTTACACATCAATCCTTGCTCTTCCTTGCTGTTAGGGACTCTACTACAGTCATGTGAAGAAGCCCAAGCTAGTGTGTGAGATGATGAGTGACATATAACCCAGTTATCTCCATCTCCCCTGACAAGAGCCAGCACCCACAACCAGACATGTGAGACAAGCCACTCTAGAGGGAACCACCCTCAGCTAAGCTGCCAAAACCAACCAGAAAACCCATAAATTCAGGAACAGTTATAACTTAGTTGTTGTCTTACTAAGTTTTGGGGGTAGCATGTTATACATCAAAAACTGATACATTTCAAAACTTATTGCACTTACACTTTTTTGGTGGCATATATATGGCTAAAGAATATTCAAGAGCCAAGACTCTGTTAACTGGGTAGTGGTAAAAACATGATTAAATTTAAAGTCAAAGTCAAAGCTAAAATAAAACTTTTATCAATCCAATATATAATAACTACTGCAAAATCTAAGTGGGAATAATGCCACTTAACTACTCTTATAAATCTCTATGCTGGCAAAGCAAAACAGAAGGGACAAACCAGTTCTTAAAAAAAAAAAAAAAAAAACTGGAAAAAAGCTACTTCAAATTGGAAAATAATTTATATGTTTTATGTGTTAAAACAACAAAGTAATTTTTTATATAAATGAAAAACATAACACTGGAAAGTAAAGTTGTCAACACAGGACACGTCATTTTGTCATTTTCAGTATTACGTTCAGAAACTGGCATGGTTCACCCCTAAAAATAAAACACCTTTCCCCAAAAGCATCAAAGTAAATCTTCATGAAGCTAACTATCAGTAGAGAGAGCATGACATTTTATAAATCTTAAAATTTAAAAATAAGAAATATAGAAGAATATTATTGAACTGTAAAGGTTCCAAATTCTAATGCCAGTCTCTTAAAAGTATTCTGAAGTTCCTAAGTGTATATTGAGGAGAGTGATCAAAGTGAGAAAGTTTCCACAGTTCCTTTCCTGTTTTTCATTCAGATAACAATTGCCTCAAGGAGCTGGAAATGAGATACCTCCCTTTCCCACCCTGAAGCATCAATAATATGTACAGTGTATATGGAAACTTGTCACATTTATCTCCCTAACCTGACCAAAAGACATGGTTTTTTTCCCTTTCGTAAAAATTAAACTTTCTCAAAACCCAGGTCAAATTTAAGATAAATTTCTTTGGAGTTTGGACATTCAAGATTTTGATGAACTGAAGTGTTTTATTGTTGATGACAATGTACACTAACTCTTACTTTTTGGTTACCCTATTTGGTGGTTCCTAGAAAATACATATCCTCACTAATAGTTTAAGATTTCAGATCCTTGCAGCATAGTAAAACCCCCTCATATATACTGTTGTTGTAGGAAGTAGGAACGGGGATGATGACGGCTGATGATGCTTTACTTGTATAACCTCACTTGTTTTTCAGAAGAATCCCATAAAATAAATCCTATATTCATCCCCATCATTTCATAGACAGGGGAAGTGAGGCTTAGTGAGATTAAGCATATAACTCATTCAAAACTTGAACCCCTAACCACTATTTCTCCTAAATAAAGTCACATGTTGGGGCACCTGGGTGGTTCAGTCGGTTAAGTGTCTGCCTTCGGCTCAGGTCATAATCCCGGAGATCAAGCCCAGCATGGGGCTCCCTGCTCAGCAGGGAGTCTGCTTCTCCCTCTGCCCCTCACCCCGCTTATGTTCTCTCTCTCAAATAAATAAATAAAATCTTAAAAAAAAAAGTCACATGTTATTCTACCTCAATATCGGGTTTTAGAGCCATGTTTTTAACTATGAGGACTTAGAACACTCAAGTTTCATCAAATAAGGAAATCTTTCCTTAATATTCTGTATTACACTGTATTCTGTTAACTTTTTCTCCTTTTAAAATTCTGTGTTCATACAGTGGGAAATGAACTAACATTTATTTACATGTATTATATGCCAAGAACTGTGCTGAGCAACTCACATAACTTTGTCTTAGTTCTTACATTCTTCCAATGAGGTATCTTTAATTTTATAGATGAGGAAACTCATCTGGTTTTTTAACCTCTAGAGGTTAGTTTCCTCAAAGGCAAATGGCTAATCACCAAGAGAGCTGGATCTGTACTCTGGTTTGCACAACTGAAAAGTCCTTGGGCTTTTTTTCTACCTTTCTCTGATACCTACCAGAGTATGGAAAGCATACTACTTTGAGAAATGTACATGTTATGTAACAGATAAAACACAACAACACAGCATCCTTTATTACTGCATACACTGTACAAAACCACAAAATATTCAGATTTTATTAAAGGAATTATCAGTCTCTAAAGTTTTCCTATACAAAGTAATACTATATGAACATATAAGACAAAATATTTCTGATATTTAAGCTTCCATTCCACCTATTAATCCAAAAAATGAAAGATTATAAAAAAATAAAATGTTACAGTAACATCATAATATTACAAAGGTTAAAATATGGACTATATTTTCCTAAGACTTACTGAGGTGTTTACAATTCCTAGCAAACTGTACCATAAAAGTAAATGAATCTCTTCTAATTGAAAATACACCTAAAATGTTTAGCTAATGATAACATTAAAAAAAGCATAAAAATAAATAGCATAGTAATACTGTTTTCCTTTTGAGTGAGGAAGAAATAACATCTCCAGAATAATCTTCAGGAAAGTAGATAATAGCATCTAATAGTTCGAAGAACCTAGGTATGCAGCCGGAGGTCCAAAAAATTTTGAAGCCTTCTAACGTTTTTGCTTTGAATAGCTTTCAACTCCAAGAAACTTTCATCTCATTAATGCAATAGTTTTATGAGTAAAAGATAACCAGCATAAAACTTTCAGAGTTGTAATGTTCTCCAAAATTGAAATATAATCTCATACCCAGGATTTAATATATGAGAAGATTTTCCAGGTAATCTGCTTAGCAATTAGTAACTATCATCATTTGCAGTCAACACTTTCATGTCACGTAGAAATTCATTATGCATTTCTGCCATATAACTTTACTTCCTTTTTAAATTTTTATTATTTTTAAGTAGACTCCATGCTCAGCGCAGCGCCCAACACGGGCCTGAACTCATGACCATGAGGTCAAGACCTGAGCTGAGATCAAGAGTTGGACACTTAGGGTTGCCTGAGTGGCTCAGTCGGTTAAGCGTCTGCCTTTGGCTCAGGTCATGATCTCAGGGTCCCGGGATCGAGCCCCACGGCAGGCTCCCTGTTCAGCGGGGAATCTGCTTCTCTCTCTCCCTCTGCCCCTCCCCTCCCACTCATATTCTCTCTTAAATAAATAAGTAAAATCTTAAAAAAAAAAAAAAAGAGTTGGACACTTAACCAACAGAGCCCCCCAGGCGCCCCTAATTTTACTTCATTTTCCTTATCAAAAACCCAGAATTAAATGAAATCCTAACTTTTTTCAAAAAAAAAAAAAACACCGTCAAATTTCTTTTCAGACACCACCAAGATATTTATACCAAGTTTTGAAATTCATGTAAATATCTAGACTCTATGACTGAACACCCGCCAGATTTAATCTCCATACTGAATTTTATAAACCTCTGAAATTAAGACTTACCTGCTTCATTGTTAATTGGAAACTCCCACAGTTTCCCGTCTTTCGTCCACTGGATCATCTCTGCAAAGCCATTCTGAAGGGGCTGCTCATTTACTGCGGCTAACTGCTTAGCAAATTCTACTTCCCAAAGTGAAGGTGCTGTCTCTATGATAAAAACATTTCAAGTAATCACAAGTCAATGTATATATCTTTATTTTAAAAAATTTTATCATCAACTCCAACTTGTTAATACATTTCAGGCCCTGAGGCTTATAAATAAACAGTATATAATGAAAGCTCACTCTCTGAGAGCTAAAACTAAAGGAAGACGACATAAAAATCCTACCACGACAATTACCGCAAGCCTTAGCTTTTGTTTTACTACACTGCTAGGCAAGCAACAAGTCTCACTGCCCCCTCTACTGGAAAGGAAAGAGGAATGTGTATTTTGTTTAAAAACGCTTTCATGAATGTGAATATTTATTTTATTGTTTTCTTTAAGATTTTATTTATTTGAGAGAGAACACAAGAGAGAGCATGAGGGGGGAGGGAGGAGGAGAGGGAGTGCGCGCGCGCACAAGTGGGGGGAGGGGCAGAGGGAGAAGCAGATGCCCCCCTGGGCAGGGAGCCCATCGTGGGGCTTGATCCCAGGACTCCAAGACCACAACCCGAGCAGAAGGCAGATGTTCAACCGACTGAGCCACCCAGGCACCCCGTGATTATTTTTCTTAAAGATTTATTTATTTGAGAGAGAGAGAGAGCGAGCTCACACAAGCAAAGAAAGGGGGGAGGGAGAGAATCTTAGCAGACTCCCCCCTGAGCACAGAGCCCGCCAACACAGGGCTGGATCTCATGACCCTGAGAACATGACCTGAGCCAAAATCAAGAGTCAGACACTTAACCGACTGAGCCACCAAGATGCCCCATTTAAGTGAGTATTTTTTATATAACAGGTTACTTTGATATTTAAAGTCCAGCCTATTTATCTTTATTTTTAGTCTGTCAAGATAAGTCACAAAGTACTACTATTAAAGACCAGAGAAATTAACATAATAATAATGACAATTCTACTAATGGATATGGAGCACTTACTCTGTGCTAATGCTTTTTATGCATTAGTTAATTTCATCCTCACAACCAACTCTATGAGTAAGTTCATATTATAATGTTAGCTTATAACCACCATCATATCGCATTTCAATCATTTACTTGCTTTAGAAATTGAAGACATCTTTCAAGAATGAATCATATTTCGGGGCACCTGGGTGGCTCAGTCGTTAGGCATCTGCCTCCGGCTCAGATCATGATCCCTGGGTCCTGGGATCGAGCCCCGCATCAGGCTCCCTGCTCGGCCGGGAGCCTGCTTCTCCCTCTCCCACTCCCCCTGCTTGTGTTCCCTCTCTCGCTGTGTCTCTCTCTGTCAAATAAAAAAAAACTTTAAAAAAAAAAAAGAATGAATCATATTTCCACCAGTCACTGCTGGTGGGAATGTAAAATGGTACAACCTCTTTCAAAAATAGTTTGGCAGTATACAACAATTTGACTCCTAGATATTTACCCAAAACAAAAAATATGTGCACACACAGACTTGTATGTTAAAGTTCATGTATGACCCTGCCTGACCACACACTGACTGACTGCTGTATATTAAGTATATTGGCCTAAAACATCTGATACAGAGAGAAGATCACATCAGTTAGGCTTAATTAGCCATATTTGCAGATAATCATGACAGCAAAATAATTAGTCACATTTTATAGATTTATTCAGTAGACACTGATCAACACATGTCTTTTCTGTGATCATGATCATCACCACCACCATTATTATTATTACTGCTAACAGCTGCAACTATGTCCTGACTGTCCACTGTGGTCTTGGCACTGTGCCTGACACTTGAATTACATTACTTCATTTAATCCCTGAGAGGCATGTATTAGCCCCATTTTATAGATGGAGAAAGGGAAACTCAGAGAAGTTAGTATGGGAGAATCCGAATTTGAATAATCCACATCTATCAAATACCAACATTCCTTCCATTAAGCTATATTGCCCCTCAGCTCTAAATTACTGCAGGATAAGCAGAAGGGTCCTTTGCAGCAGTGGTAGGAACCTGGAGGGAAGCAAAATGTGTGAATCATGGGACAGAAGAACTCATCATTCTGTCAACAAATAATTACTGAATGCCAACTATATGTCAGGCATTATTTTAGGGGGTAGGGAAACAACAGTGAATAAATGCTTAAGTTTGTACATGGTTGGTAGCGATTTAATTGGGAACAAAAGACATTCTTTAGACTCAATCAAGTATAATTTATTTTTTTTCAAGTATAATTTATTAAAACAGTACCTTCATTAAATTTTTTTTAAAGATTTTACTTATTTTTTCTTATTTATTCGAGAGAGAGAGAGAGCAGGGGGAGGAACAGAGGAAGAGGGACAAGCAGACTTCCTGCAACGTGGGATGCATCAGGCTCCATCCCACAACCTTGAGATCATGACCTGAGCTGAAACCAAGAGTGGGATGCTTAACCAATTGAGCCACCCAGGTGGTGGGTAAATTTTTATGAATCTGTGTATTATTTTCCTTATTAGAGCACAATCATTTTATATTTTTTATAAAACTTCAGTGCTTCAGTTTTAAGGAATAGGGTTTCTGATTTAAAAGAGCAAGCTGGCTCCTTCAAGAATCCAAGTGCCTCTCCTGGCTGTTCAGTAGGTGGACAATGGCAGCTGCCCTGACAATAAATGCCCTTTTTGAGGCAAGTTTAACAGTTGCCACAACAACAGGGGAGAGGTGACCCATTCTCCATGACTGCACGTTTTAGTTTGCTTTTTTCAAGTAGCTGTTAGAATCATCTGTGTGTGTGCGCGTGCGCACGCATGCATTTTGTAATTCCTTTTTTTTTTTTTTAAGGTAATCTTGACAACCAACGTGGGGCTTGAACCCATGACCCCGAGGATCCAAAGTTATATGCTCTGAGGACTGAGCCAGCCAGGTGCCCCTTGTACTTCCTGTCCATTATACAGGACAGAAAGCAGTTTTTAAGTAAGAGAAGGCGAGCTGTTCTCTTAGCTTCACCTTTAGTTTAAATGAACAAACACTGATTGAATTAACTCCTTTCCTCTATGGACAGATATTTCATAGCTCAATTTGTTCAAAAAAAGCATTTATGATTTAAGATAACTAATTCCTATGATCCGTCAGCCACTGGCTAGGTGCTGCTGGGTATACAAAAATCAGTGAAACCCAGGCCCTAGTATCTAGGAGTTTACTGAATAGTGGGAAAAATCAGACATTTATATAAGTAACTGATAGATTAAATGAGCCATTGGAGGCTGGCTTCGGAACTTTAGTATCAATTATAAAATTATTTTTATCAAGTCCAAAAAGCTAACTTAACAATCTTTGGAAATGAAAGTCACTTGTAAGCTGAAGACCATTCGTACTGAGTTTCCTCCTTTATCAGTAAACGATACTTAATGTCAAGCAAGAGGACACTCTCATATCTCTTGTAATTAGACTTAAAATGGTGAATATGAAAGATTTGACCTCTTACCCAAAGATGAAAGGGGTAAGTACAGGGAACAAGGACGGTGTGTTAAAAAAAAATAAAAAAACCCCACAAGTCTGCTAAATGTATTTCCTGAATGCTCTTCTTCCCAGCTCCTAAACAATCACAAAATCACTTCATTAAGTTACTTCTACAAATGCTATCTCCTCTCCTAGATAGCAAGCTGCCTTAGGGCAGAACCTTTTGTAATAGCATAGTTGCAAATGGAGTTTGATGTTAATGTTCTAACCCAAATCAGTAGCCAACTGATAGCTCTGGATTCAAGAAGGTGGTAGTATTTACCTCCCACTGTCTTCAAGAAGGTGGTAGTATTTACCTCCCACTGTCTCCAAGAATGAAACATTTCAAGGGAGGAATCTGACCAAGACTAGCAATGGTAACAACTACACTCATAAGCAGGATCTAGGCCAATGACAGGATGGATTATTAAAATACCTGACATTGTGCAATCAAAACATTAAGGACTTTTTTTGAAAGAAGGAATGTTTCTACACCTGAGAAATAGTGTTCTTAACAAACCTGTTTCAGGTGCCTCTTCAGTAACTGCCTTAAGGTCAAAAATATTAAGTCTTTTCCCTTTGAGCATATTTTTCCTAAGACTGAAAAAGAAAAAACAATTTAATTTAATATCTTTATACATGGCCAACAAAAAACTATTTGAGAAAACAATTCTATATTAAATATTCAATATAGAAATTAAAAATAATTCCACTGACCCACACCAGACATTTTAACTAAATTGCCACATTGTTAGAACTGATAACTAAAAACTGGAACAAATGCACTTGAATTTTTGCACCATGATACCATAAAGCAGTTTAAGTAGTTTAATTTCCAAAATATCTAATTGAAAAGATTAGTTTAATTTGCCATAATTTTATGTGATCCATTTCATATTAAGGTTTTAGAAAACTCAACATTAGAAAGCTATTAAAATATGCTAAATTAAAAGTTGTTAAAGTCAACAGCTGTCTTAGTTCAAGGGCAGAAAACACTGCATGTTTAATTACAAATTATAATTATAAAAGATGGCACAGATAAATCAAAACATTCCCACTTACAAAGCAATCATTCTGTAATTTTAACATAATGATTAACTTTCTTTACCTAACATTTTAAATTAGCTATTAAAATTAGTCAGATAGTTAATAGGTAACTTTTCCTTGTATATTTAAATCAACTGCTTTATGCATCAATTCACATTCATACTTGAATAAATTTACTGGCAGATTAAAAATCAGTTCAAAACTGGAGAGTTAGTTTTAAAATAATTTTGAATTCTTGGGGAGTCTGGGAGCCTCAGCTGGTTAAGGGTCTGCCTTTGGCTCAGGTCATGATCCTGGGGTCCTGGGATCGAGCCTCACATTGGGCTCCCTGCTCAGTGAGGAGCATGCTTCTCTCTCTCTCTCAAATAAATAAATAAAATCTTTAAAAAAAAATTCTTTTCTGAATCAAATTACTTTTTTCCTATGAAATTACATTAACTGAAAAAATTCAAATACCATATTAAAATTAGATAAAGTAATCTCAAATCACTTAAGTTTTCCTTTAGCAGGTCCCTAAGTATTCTTAAACAAAGGTATTTATGCTCCCCAACTATTCTCAGTGCTTTTGCATCCTTCTCCCCATCTGCACTCCCTAACTGTGCATCAGGTTAACAGGATGATGGATTAAGGTAACTCATAGTAAAGAGGGAATGATTTGGTAAAGTATGGAATTTTAGAATGTACTAAAGAGGAAGGGAAGGGAACAGACATTTGCTGTGCATCTACTATATACAGTTGGCACATTCCTTTCCTATTTCTCAAGAAAGCCATTTAAGTTAGGCTTCAATTTCAGCATTTTATAGATGAGGAAATAGACCAACGAGGCTATAAAAGTTGCCCCAGTCCCAGAATTAGTCAGTGGCATAATGCCAAGATTCTGAGGCAGGCCAGAATGACTCCCAAGCCATGACTCCTCTCTGTCTCGTACTGAAGGAATCAGCCCAGGGTGTATCTGTGGTGATCAGTCTAGGCCTGGATTGTCTCAGGCTGTCCTATGACAGAGCAGGGTGAACAACTTGGTATCTCACCACTGCTTCCCCTTACTCTAGAGTCCTTCAGTCAGCTTTTTACATAGTCATTATATGCACATAAACGACTGTTCTGCTCTTTTTAGCTTCTCCCTTGCCACTTTCTAATTTCTAAGAGTTTGTTTTGTTTTTTTGTGAGTAAAGCGATAGAAGTTTATTAAGTGAAGATATAGAAAAAGGTCTCAAGAGTGAGAGGGGTCCCAACAGGGTTGCCCTAACAATTTTTTTTGACACATGTGCGGGGAGGGGGGGGGCTGCAGGGGAAGGGGGAGAGGGAGAGAGAGAATCCTAAGCAGGGTCCATCTCACAACCCTGAGATCATGACCTGAGCCGAAATCAAAAGTCAGATGCTTAACCAAATGAGCCACCCCCGCGCCCCGCCACCTTCTAATTTTCAATGACAGCTAATATCATTAAGAATCAAACTATGATATAGCATTCTGATGTAGTTAAATGGAATCATTTCAAAGAAGACTGATTCAAACAAGACTGAAATTATTCTTTTTTTTTTTTTTTTAAAGTAAGCTCTACGCCCAACATGGGGCTTGAACTCACAACCCCAGATCAAGAGTTGCATGCTCTACTGACTGACCCAGCCAGGCACCCCTGAAATTAAATATTCTTGAGGAATCTTAAGTAAAACTCCAAGTACACATTATATTTTATCCAATAATATGTCATAGGTACAAAATCACTTTAAATTAGTAATTCAAAAATCTCCCTAAGTCATTGTAACTTCTTGAACTTCCTTTGTTAACTGTTGACTATCTTTTACAATTTTCCTATACAAATTAGTAGTTTAACTTCTGAAAGGAGCTAACTCAAGTTGCTGGGATTCTACTTAAAAGAAAATCCAAAGAATACATAACATCAAAAATACTCCAACTCTAAGCACCCCCTAAAGATCAGTTAGTTTTTGTTAGAGCATACTAAATATCTGGTTCCCCCTCCCCAACTATCACTTCATGGGCTTGAAGGAGAGAAAACAGAAACTTTCTGTAAATACAGATAGCTTTTTATTATAAAATAACTACATAAGGCATGGCTTAACATCTTTAAGTTTGCGAAGTACCAAATTCAAATTGCCACAAATAATCTACCACCTTAAGGTATTATAATGGATCTTCCTTTCTTTCTTTTTTTGATGGTGAATTATTTCTCTAAGGTATGAATAATGATAATTACATAGAGAGATCTAAAGATTATATAAATATACATTGTTATATACATACCAGAATGAAAAATAATGCTTTTCACAAAATGTTCATTTGTTCAGAATTCAATCAGCTCCACTTACCCTAAATCAGGAGACCTCTATTCATCATGGATAAATGGGAGGCAGGGCCCAATTTGATTAATGGTATAGAAAAGCATAAGACTGCTAAACCCAGAACACTTTTTCCTCTATGGGAAATGGTACAAGCAGAGAAGACAGACATAAATGCATCCATAATGCTCAAATACCTATCAGCAGTAACATGCACAGAATAAAGTAAATCTACAGAGAAACAAACAAAACCAGCAAAACCAAACAAACTGCAAAGCCTGAGTACCTTTTCTTAAGATCATCAGTCTTCTGTCCCATGTAATTGTCAGTTCCTTCATCAAACTGAATTTGATGCACTGGTCTTGTACTAACCCTAGATGTGGCAGATTTGGCAACTTTCATATCTGATATTATGGTACTGACACTGAAATAAGAAAAAGGTCAAGTGTATTAGAAACTATAGCTACAGGACAGTAATAAACTTTCTTACCCATGAAATTCATATCATTTAATTCATATTTCACCTCCATATACTAAAACAGCATAAAGCATTATGTTTAAATGAAAGATTATATGTCACATGTTAACATTCAACATTCACATCCCACAGACCACTAAGATTTATGTTTCCTTTTGAAACATAACTTTTGAAGGTGTTCTTCAGAAATGTTCATTTAAAACATAAAAGTGTCACTTATAAAAAGAGTGTCACTTATGAAAAAGTATCAAACATTTGAAGTTGTGTATCAACCTCAAACTTGGCATAAAGTAATGAGAAGAGAGGCTGAGTGAGAAGGTGTCAGCTAAAACATAAGAGCAAAAGTGAAGGAAACAGACCTGAAGATGATCATACTGTACAGAAGACCAGCAAATTATTTAACAGGAAATAATTAATCTTCTCAGAGAAACTGTCTTATTCTGTTACTTGTTTTTAGTAACATTACTGAATTTACTGTTTGTTTTTCAGGGACAAGAAATCATGTAACTTTGCAAAAGACAATTTTAACCATTCCATTGATCTTTTAAAAACTGCAATCTTACTTAAGATGTGAGTTTTTTAAAAAATCCAAATTACTAATATTCCACTTATGAGAAATATTTAATATATAAATTGATATATTGTGTACACTACTCACCAGTCACATGAAAACAGCCTATTTTGAAAAACCAGCATTACCAACAGAACTATTTGATTCACTAACCTAATTTTAGCTCTTTCTCCATCTTTCTGTGCCTTTGAGACTTCCTCATGCTGCTGGAGCTGCCTGAGCAGCTCTGACTTGGTTGTCTGCTTATCAAAAGGAAGAAAATCTGCAACAGCAGATGCAGCTGCTACCAACTCAGGATTCAGGGACTTGGTTCTAACAAAGAAAATGAAAAACAAGTAAAAAAAAAAAAAGGCATTACTTATTATGCCATTAGTTTAGTGGAAAGTAAAATGATTCTTTTTCAGAGAAAACTTTTTTGTCATTCAAAAAAAATCCATTTCTGACAAAATCAATTATTTTTAAATATTAGGCATTTTTTTTAAGTAGGCACCATGCCCAGCATAGAGCCCAAAGTGGGGCTCAAACTCAAGACCCTGAGACCTGACCCAAGATAAAGAGTCGCATGCTCAGCCCATTGAGCCACCCAGATGCCTTAGGTATTGGTTTTATACAAACTTTAAAATGTTAAAAGTTGAAGTTAATGGATACTTGTTGAAGCATAATACTAACTCAGAACAATATATGAAAGTAGAGGGGTAAGGAGAAGAAAAAAAAGAGTGGCGGTTATAATTTACTGGATTTTTTAATTAGATGCAAATTTATTTCAGAAACTATATACACTGCAAGCAAATATTAAAGTAGCTAAATCTATTCACATATCATGATAAATCCGTATGATGGAATAGTACTCAGCTCACGCCAATAACATGAATGAAACAATGAAAAGTTGGAAAAAAAAAAGAGTATGCTTTGTATGATTCCACTTATACCAACTTCTAGAACAGGCAAAATCAACCTAGGGTAAAAAAAAAAAACAAATTGTGGTTGCCTCAGGAAAATGCTACTGATGGGAAGATGGAAGTGAGAAATGCTCTGTGTCTTGATAAGCATGTGGGCTACATGGGCATATCGATTTGCCAAAATCCTACAGCTAAAATGTGTATGCTTCAAAGTATGTAAATTTTACCTGGGAAAAACAAAGAACCATAGATCATCATGATCTAGTAGGAGATGGAAAGTAGGTGAAGATACAGACCACACAAGAACATGTTGATTACTGAAACTGTGTGACAGGTACAAAGGGGTTCATTACATGATTGGAGCATGCATGCGTGAGTTGGGGAGGGGCAGAGGGGAAAAGAGAATGAGCGTGCCATGGGGCTCCTCACAACCCTGAGATCATGACCTGAGCCAGAATCAGGAGTCGGGCACTGGGGTGCCTGGGTGGCTCAGTCGTTAAGTGTCTGCCTTCGGCTGTCATGATCCCAGGGTCCTGGGATCGAGCCCCACATAAGGCTCCCTGCTCCACGGGAAGCCTGCTTCCCCCTCTCCCACTCCCCCTGCTTGTGTTCCCTCCCTCTCTCGCTGTCTCTCTGTCAAATAAATAAATAAAATCTTAAAAAAAAAAAAAAAAGGCGCTAAACCAACTGAGCTAGCCCGGTGATGCTTAGGCTATTGAGATATGTCATCAAATTGCCAAAAATTATGGTAATTTCTATGTCCCCTTAATAGTGTGTTCCCCTTAATAGTGTGTTCCCCTTATTAGAATTTCTTTTCTGAAATTGTATATGTCATACAGTTCATTTTAAATAAATTTAGGAAGTACAGAATGGTATAAAGTATGTCTTCATGAAACAGTCTGAGTTATAGAACAGGTTGTTGTAAAAGATATTTTTAACAAGTTCTCATCACCTTTTTAAAATCTATGTAGAAAGATCTTGGTATGTAAAGATTATCTTATTTCAATGATAGAAGCTTCCTGACAATTTTTATTAACTAGAACATTTCAGATTATAAAGCAAGAAGCTATGAATACTCATTTATATTCTTTGTATACTCTGATCAAATACATATATGAAAATTTGAAAACAAACCTCTCAAGTAGTTTAGGAAAGTGATTTGGGATAAAGTTCAGATCTTATTCATAGGTAACAGTTTTGAAAGTAGCTCATTTCTTTTTAACTAACTGTAATATTCCCTCTTTTATTCTGTTTTTCTTCCTTGGCAGATTTTAGAGCTCTCGTATCTTAGATAAAGTCCTTAAATCTTTATCCAACAACATCGGCGATTTGGGAATTTTGATTTGCATATTAGACAACGGATCATTATGTAGAAAGTCTAATATAGTAAAACATTAACTTGGATCCCACTCACTGAGATAGCAATTCTTAGTGAGTTAATATGTAAATAATGTAGACAATTTCTTTTTATGTCTGGCACATTTTTCCATGAACTTACCCTAATTTACTGAGGAGCTTTTTTTTTTTTTAAAGCTTTTTCTTATGGAAAATTTAAAACATAAAATCATGTAATGAACCCCTTTGTATCTGTCACACAGTTTCAGTAATCAACATGTTTACCATTCTTGTGTGGTCTATATCTTCACCTACTTTCCATCTCCTACTAGATCATGATGATGATTTATGGTTCTTTGTTTTTCCCAGGTAAAATTTACATACTTTGAAGCATACACATTTTAGCTGTAGGATTTTGGCAAATTGATATGCCCATGTAGCCCACATGCTTATCAAGACATAGAGCATTTCTCATTTCCATCTTAAAGCCCAAAATATATGCAAATCCTTTTACCTAGCAATTCCACTTCCAGGAGTTATTTGTCTAAAGAAAATAAGAAGATACATACATGGAATTTGAGGGATACTACATACTCCAAATTCAAGGCCTAAGCCTGAATTTGCAAATCATCTCTCAGATGTCTGCATGGCTTTATATATAACTTTATTTCAGGCCTTTTTTTTTTTTTGAGAGAGAGAGCAAATGGGGGTGGGGAGGAAAGGCAGAGGGAGAAGGAGCGAGAAAAATCTCAAGCAGGCTCCATGCTCAATGCAGAGCCTGATGCAGGGCTCAATCTTACCACCCCAAGATCATGACCTGAGCTGAAATCAAGAGTCAGACGCCCAGCCGACTGAGCCACTCAGGCGCCCCTTTATTTCAGGTCTTTGTTCAATCATTATTCTTCCACAATCTCTTTTAAAAAAACAGCACCTCTCCAGCTATCTTATTTTTCTTCATGTTTCATCACCTGACATATTAATGTGTCTGTGTGGTGTGAATATATATACTCTCTCCCACCCCGACTCCCTCACCGTTACGTAAGGAGTAGAGACTTTTTTTTGAGACTTTGTTTTGTTTACTGTTCTACCTCCATCTCATTGGACACTGCCTGAGATATAATGACAATCTAAAGTTGTTGAATGCAGGAAGTTAACCATAGCATTATTTTATACTAATGAAAAACTAGAAATAATCTAAATTTCAATTCATGGATTCATTAGTTAATAAGTAACTGAAACCTTATTGGATGATCAGAGCAAGTAGTTGCTTAGTTAAGTTAAAGTAGGAGCTAGAAATTTGGTTATTGCTATACTCACCAGGGGTCTTGTTAGGTTCCATAATACATTCAGACTCACGAGACTACCACAAACATGCTTGGCCCAGTCTATTCAGAAAGATAAAGGACAGAACCATAATAGGCTGGCAGGGCAGCCTCAGGTGTCCCTCTTGGTGGCAATCCTTGCAGCACTCATGGGGATGACACTGCACACGCCATCCAAAAGTTAGGACAGGAGACCCACATCATGCAGGTGCGGGAGCTGCTTCACTTGGTGCCCCACAGGAACTTGTTATCTCGTGTAACAAGGCCACAGAGTTTCCAGGGTCCCCACAACGGACATGCAGTTACAAGAGCAACTGCACTTAAGGAAGCCCTTAAGTGTATATGGTGAACCATAAGGTACCGATAGTTCTCCCAATCCAGATGTAATCAATCAGGGGTCAATTTCATCATGGTACTGTTCCCTTCAGTACAACAGACATCAACAGTTACCAGGTTAATGGGTGTGGCAGATTATATTTTTAGAAAACAGAGACAGCAATATTTCTGGTCCCACAAACTCTTCCAAAACCTTGCCACATCTCCATCCAGAGAGGGAATCCATGTTCCCTCCCTTGAAACCAGGGGAAACTCTGTCACTGCCTCGATGAACACAATGATAGAGATGACGCACTGTGACTTGTGAGCCTAGGTCATATAAGATGACACAGCTTTTGTTTGGCTGTCTTTTCGAGATGTCTGTCCGTGGAACTCAGCTAGCAGGTTTTGGAGAGGCCTTGGCTCAGTGTTCTGGCAAAGAGCCCCAAATATAGTCTCAGCCAATAGCCAGCAGCAGCTGTTGCAATGTACGTGAGCAAACCTTTGCCTTGCGCTGGCCGTCACTAGTGCTAAGTGAGCAGACACTGCCACCTCTGCCATGCTCTGCCCAAGCTTTGGGATGGTTTGTTAACGCAGCAACACGTAACTGGGACAGATTTTGGTGTCTGGAAGTTGGATGCTACTGTAACAAAAAACCTAAAATGTACGGGAGAGGTTTGGGTATTAGGCAGTGGGTGAAAATGGGAAAGACCTTGGGGCAAGTATTCATGAGAGACTAGGGCCTCAAAGAGACTTAGAGCCTGAGGGCCCTCAAAGCCGCTATGAGGGAAAACTTGAGGAAAATCCTTACTGGAAGCTGTGGGAAAGGGGACTTCTGTTTAGCAACACTGTTGCTTGTAGTAATGTGGAAAATAGGAAATACACCCAGTAAACTGGGTGAGCCAGTATAAGGAGACTTCCAGTGTAGAAGGTGCCTCCTGGCTTCTTAGTTGCCGATGGTAAAATGTAAGAAGACAGAGATAAGAAAGAACTGTACCATATAAAGGAAGAAACACTTGCTGGGGTCAAAATCAAACATTTCTCCTTCTCAGCCCCTCCAGGCAGCAAATGATGCTAAAATTTAGAAATGGCTTCTGATATGATCTCACTGATATGTGGAATTTAAAAACAAGGCAGAGGATCATAGGGGAAGAGAGGAAAAAATGAAACAAGCCAAAACCAGAGAGGAAGACAAACTGTAAGAGACTCTTAATCATAGGAAACAAACTGAGGGTTGCTGGAGGGGAGGGATGGGAGCAATGGGGTAACTGGGTGATGGACATTGGGGAGGGTATGTGTTGTAATGAGCACTGGGTATTGTATTAACACTGATGAATCATAGGCCTGTCCCCCTGAAACAAATAATACATTATATGTTAATTAATTGAATTTAAATAACATTTAAAAAAAGAAATGGCTTCTGAACAGAGATCAAATTCAGTGGTGTCAGGAAAACATGGTTTAATGATAAAGCAAAAGGCATCACTACAAAACCCTTTGTTAAAACCTTAGATTTATTTTTTTTTTTCAAAGATTTTAAGTAATCTCTACACCCAACCTGGGGCTTGAATTCACAACCCCGAGATGAAGAATTGCATGCTCGAGGCGTCTGGGTGACTCAGACAGTTAAGCGTCTGCCTTCGACTCAGATCATGATCCCAGGGTCCTGGGATCGAGCCCCGCATCGGACTCCCTGGCTCAGCCGGGAACCTGCTTCTCCCTCTCCCTCTGCTGCTCCCTGCTTGTGCTCTCTCACTCTCTATCAAATAAACAAATAAAATCTTAAAAAAAAAAAAAAAAGAATTCCATGTTCTAGCAACTGAGCCAGTCAGGCACCCCAAGATCTTAGATTTAAAATGGTGCCTCAGGGGCGCCTGGGCGGCTCAGTCGTTAAGCAGCTGCCTTCAGCTCAGGTCATGATCCCAGGGTCCTAGGATTGAGCCCCACATCGGGCTCCCTGCTCGGAGGGAAGTCTGCTTCTCTCTCTCCCACTTTCCCTGCTTGTGTTCCCTCTCTCACCGTCTCTCTGTCAAATAAATAAAATCTTTAAAATAAAATAAAATGGTGCCTCAGAGTGCCTATAAACAGACAACAGGAATTCTAAGAAACTTATGGGTGTGGTCCCACAGCCTTGCACTTTGAGCTCAAAGTAGAATAGGTTCCCAAACAATGCCCTAAGGCACCCTGGAGCACCACAGGGAAATACAGCCATTTTCAGTGACCGTGTAAACCACTAAGTCAAGGTGGTTCCCAGTTTTAACACTAGACTACTGCATTTCTTTTGATGACATCATGTCTTTGTGAAGATGGTTCTCTGGCAGTTGCTATGATAAAAGTACCCCCCAAAATCAATATGAAACAGGAAAGTATCCAATCTTATCCAATATGATTCCCAGGCTACATCATAAAAACAATACAAATTCCTTCTGGCTCACTTTCTCTTGGGACACTCGCCTTTGGAACCCAGACGCCATGTAGTGAGAAAGCCCAGCCCACACAGTTCTGTACTAAGGTCTTAGCTAACAGCCAGCTTCAACTGTCAGAGCTATGAATGAGCAAACCCTCCGAGTGAGGACAGCATAGAGCAGAGATTAGCTTTCTCCACTGTGTTCTGTTCAAACTGCTTGACCCACAGAATCCATGAGCATAAAAAATAGTTGTTTTATGCCACTAAATTTTGGGGTAATTGCTATGTAGCCACACTAACTATATCAATGGCTGCTCAATATATAATACAAATAAAAAACTAAAATCAGGTCATACATAGAGCCATGACAGTCATCATGAATCAAAGATGATTAACCCAAATCTGTGCATCTAGGATCCCTTAAAAAAAGAGGGTGGAGAACAAAATCATTAAAAGATACATTTAAAAAATTGTTTTAATTAAGTAAACTCTATGCCCAATGTGGGGTTCAAATTCATGACCCCAAGATCAAGCGTTGCATGCTCTACTGACTGAGCCAGCCAAGTGCCCCTAAAAGATATTTTTTAAAAAGATTTGTTTTTTAAAGACTTTTATTTATTTATTTGACAGAGAGAGAGAGACAGTGAGAGAGGGAACACAAGCAGGGGGAGTGGGAGAGGGAGAAGCAGCCTTCCCGCTGGGCAGGGATTTATTTATTTATTTTAGAGAGAGAGAGCGCGCAAGCAGAGGAGAAAGCAGAGGGAGAGGAACAAGAAGACTCCGTGCCAAGCATAGAGCCCAGCGCGGGGCTCAATCTCACGACCCCCTAGATCATGACCCCAGCCAAAACCAAGAGTCCGATACTCAACCAACTGCGCCACCTAGGAGCCCCTAAAAGATAAATTTTTAAAAGAAATGTATCTCTTGGGGTGCCTGGGTGGCTCAGTCATTGAGCGTCTGCCTTCAGCTCAGGTCATGGTCCCAGGGTCCTGGGATTGAGCCCCGTGTCGGGCTCCCTGCTCAGCGGGGAGCCTGCTTCTCCCTCTCCCACTCCCCCCCCCCGCTTGTGTTCCCTCTCTTGCTGTGTCTCTCTCTGTCAAAGAAATAAATAAAATCTTTAAAAAAAAAAAAACACTTTCTTTAAAAAATAAATAAAACAAATGTATCTCATTCACCAATCTTTTGATGCAGGACCAAAACCCTTCTTTGAATAGAAATTCCAACATATATCTTTTATATATACACTGCACTCATAGTACATCCTCCAAGAGTTCCAATTTTGGTTTCTTTAAAGTGGAAACTCAGATCAAGAACTTAAAAATGCTTACAAAGCATTCTGAGTGCAGAATTTTCTTACATTTTTCTGCTTGTCTCATTCATACCTAATTGGAAAAGAATTTTAAAAATTTCCTTTTCTGAGTCTTTGCAAAACATTCAACTCATTTTAACCATTTCTATAATAGATAATTAAATTATATAATTATAATAAAAACCACAATGGGTCACAAACAGGTCTGGAAGCTTAAAAAAAAAACTCTTGATAAATATATACATATATGTATATATGTGTGTGTGTGTCTGTATCATCTAATTCTATATACTTTTATATAATATTTTTGTTTATTTTGTTTCTATGAAGGAGGAGGAAGATGGGGCACCTGGCTGGTTCAGTCAGTAGAGCATGTGACTCTTGATCTCAGGGTTGTGGGTTTGAGGTCCACATTGGGTGTAGAGATTACTTAAAAATAAATAAATAAATAGAGAAGAAGGAAGTACCTATGATGGGCATGCACTGAATTAGCTTATTCTCTACCACCCAATTATGCTTTCCAGGGGTAGTTTTGATACAATATAGAAACCAAGAAGTTTCATAAAAATATTAAGTCATTCTAGAAAATAGAAATCTACGTTAGCTGCTGATTCTGCTGAGAAGTCAGAGATGGGGATGTTAAAGCCACATACCTTATTATTTGAATCAATGACATCATCTGTGTAAGACTCACCATTATTTAAGTGTCATTAAAACAAAACACTGCCATTTAAATTACAACACAATGCTAAAATATTATTGATTGCATTTAGAATCAGTGAAATATAATACTCTTTTCACAAGCACAAGTAATTACAATATTTTGAGGAAACCACATAAGCTGAGAGCACTGATAATTACTGGTCAAAGGAAGTCATATAAAACAGCTGTAATCAACATACTTAAATTCTATCCTAAGTGGAACTTTTAAAATGGAAATTTCAAAAATCAATCCTTTAGAGACATGAGGCTACCTCCAAATCAGGATATAAACGATTTGGTAATTAACAGTTTAAAGAGGCAATTAAATGGCAGTTAATAACACTGATGAATATGTAAGAAAACATATGGAATTCTCAATTAGATCATGACTCTTTTCCTCTCTAGATTGTATGCAGATGTCCCCTTCGATTTTTTCCCCCGTTTTTAAAAAATTTTTAAGTAGACGCCCCACCCAACATGGAGCCCATCACGGGGCTTGAACTCACGATCCCGAGATCAAGACCTGAGCTGAAATCCAAAGTCAGATGCTTAACCAACTGAGCCACCCAGGCTCCCCTTAAAGATTTTATTTTTAAGTAACCTCTAAACCCAACATGGGGCTTGAACTCACAACCCCAACATCAAGAGTCACATGCTCTACCCACTGAGCCAGCCAGGTGCCTCTCTCCTTCCTATTTAAATATAGAAAGGGTAACTGGGGCGCCTGGGTGGCTCAGTCGTTAAGCGTCTGCCTTCGGCTCAGGTCATGATCCCAGGGTCCTGGGATCGAGCCCCGCATTGGGCTCCCTCCTCCGCGGGAAGCCTGCTTCTCCCTCTCCCACTCCCCCTGCTTGTGTTCCTGCTTTCACTATCTCTCTCTGTGTCAAATAAATAAATAAAATCTTAAAAAAAAAAAAAGATAAATATAGAAAGGGTAACTGTCTCTCATGTAAGTGTTAGAGTCTCTGTGTTTACAGACTGATAGTCTTCATGTAGCATCTCCCAGGTCCTCTATTTTCAATTTTTTTTTTTTCCTAAAAGAAAAAGGAGTTTCAAAAATTCAATGTAAATGAAATTCAATTCAATTTACCTCTTCTTTGGGACACCTTCCGGAGCTTTTTGAAGCCTGCCAATTGTAGCTTCCACACTCTTAAGTTGTCTTCTGCTGGATGGCCTTGTTGTTTGCACATTTACTGTGCTTAATTCAATTTTCATGCTCTTAATAATACCTAACAAGTCTTTTTTTGTATTCTCCTTTACACTCTCTTGGCTCTCTGTTTCTTTGGAAATCTCAGGTGTTGGAGCAGACTGCTCATCTTTCTTGCTATAGATAACATTGTTAGTGCCAAAATATCTTTGGGCATTATTTTTTGTCCTGGAAAGAAGCATTAAAGAAAAAAAAAAAAAAGAAAAATACAATGCAAAATAATAAAACAAGGATTCAAAACACTGCTTCTGTGTGTTTTTAAAATTTTCTAATTCAAACTCTTCCCTTTTGCTTTTTATTATTATTGTCGGTGACCATAACAACAGCAATGTTAACATTTATTGAATATATACTATGTGCTTCGTCTGGTGCAACATATTTACTACACTTCCACATACCCACAACAACTCCACAAGTATTATCCCCATTCTGCAGGTTAGGAAACTAGAAACCAGAGAAGTGAAGTGATTTACCCAAGGTCATGTAGCTCAGGGCTCACTAAGGCCTAAGACACACTGGTGAGTCACAAATGGGTTACAGGTGTGCTGAGACTGACTGATCACCTGGTCTTTGGGGGTAGCTGGGTGAAGTGTGTCGCTGCTGGTGCTCCTATCTGTCGCCTCCCTCCATTTACCTGAAGGCTTGATACAAAGATCATTTTCTATGCGTTCCATAACATTTAAAAAAGGAGACAACTTTCTGATCCACCATCTGCGGTGGAAACGTCACCAAGATGCAGATTTTCATGAAAAACCTTATGGGGAAAGACCACTCTCCAGGATGAACCATCGGATATAACAAACTGTAAAGGCCAAGATCTAGGATAAGGAAGGAATTCCTCCTGATCAGCAGAGACTGATCTTCGCTGGCAAGCAACTGCACGATGGACCTACTTTGTCTGACACAACATTCAAAAGAGTCCACTTTTCTTCTTTGGCTGAGACTTCACGGTGGTGCTAAGAAAAGGAAGAAGTCTTACACCACTCCCAAGAAGAATAAGCATAAGAGAAAGAAGGTTAAGTTAGCTGTCCTGAAATACTATAAAGTGGATGAGAATGGCAAAATCAGTCACCTTTGTCAGAAGTGCCCTTCAGATGAATGTGGTGCTGGAGTTTTCATGGCTAGCCACTTTGACAGACATTATTGTGACAAATGTCGTCTGACCTATTGCTTCAACAAAGTGGAAAACAAGTAATTGTATATGGGTTGATAAAAGACATGAACTGGGGCGCCTGGGTGGCTCAGTTGGTTAAGCGACTGCCTTCGGCTCAGGTCATGATCCTGGAGTCCCGGGATCGAGTCCTACATCAGGCTCCCTGCTCAGCAGGGAGTCTGCTTCTCCCTCTGACCCTCCTCCCTCTCATGCTCTCTGTCTCTCATTCTCTCTCTCGCAAATAAATAAAATCTTAAAAAAATAAAATAAATAAAATAAATAAATAAATAAAAGACATGAACTAACATAAAAAAAAAAGGTTGCATGGGGTGCCTTCGTGGCTCAGTCGGTTAAACATCTGCCTTCGGCTCAGGTCATGATCTCAGGGTCCTGGGATCGAGCTCGTGTCCTCCACATCGGGCTCCCTGCTCAGTGGAGAGCCTGCTTCTCCCTCTCCCTCTCCCTCTGCCCCTCCCCCCTGCTCGTGCACGCTCTCTCTAACCCAAATAAATACATAAAAAATCTTAAAAAAAAGAGAAAACATTAAAAAAAAAGAATTTAAGAAGCTAACGAATGTGTTAGATTAGGAAAGTAAAATGTATAAAAAGTCATTCATTAACTACAATGAGTATCTACTCTGTGCTGGACACTATACTATGCATTGACGATACAATAGTAAATGAGAATTTCATGGTCCTTATCTTTCTGAAGCTAACAGGCTAGAACATGTTCCTCAAACTTCAATATGCATAAGAATTACCTAGGGGACTTTAAAAAAATAGGTTCTGTGGTCCCACCAAGGAATTCTGATTCAGTAGCTTTGAGGAGGGACTCAAAGTGTTTGCATTTCTAACAAGTTTGCAAGTAATGCTGATACTACCCATCAGGGGACCCCATTTGAGGAACTATGTTACGTATGTCATTTAATCCTTACAACCTTATAGGACAGGTTTTACTACTTCTGTTTTAATAGAACAAGAAACTGATGTCCAAAGAGGTTAAATCAGTGGTTCTTAACCTTTAGGGATCATATGAATTACGTAGGGAGCTTATTTAAAACATATTCCTGAGATTCTTAGTTGCTAAGTTTGGAATGAGGCCCAAGGACCTGCATTTAACCAAGATGCCAGGTGATTTTTTTTTTTAAAGACACAGCCTTGGTATCTTTTTTTTTTTTAAAGATTTTATTTATTTATTTGAGAGAGAGAGAGAATGAGAGAGAGAGAGCACATGAGAGGGGGGAGGGTCAGAGGGAGAAGCAGACTCCCTGCCAAGCAGGGAGCCCTATGCGGGACTCGATCCCGGGACTCCAGGATCATGACCCGAGCCGAAGGCAGTCGCCCAACCGAGTCACCCAGGCACCCAAGATGCCAGGTGATTCTGATACAACTCATCTCAACACCCCACATCAGACCCTGGGCTACTTATGGTATCAAGTTCTCAAAGCCAGCCAATAGCAGTACCAGACTAGGGACCCTTTAATGAAAGACAAAACGGCTATTTCCAAGAATTCTGGGGGTGCCTGGGTGGCTCGGTCAGTTAAGCATCTGCCTTCAGCTCAGGTCATGATCCCAAGCTCTTGGGATCGAGTTCCACATCAGGCTCCCTGCTCAGCAGGAAGCCTGCTTCTCCCTCTCCCTCTGCTGCTCCCCCTGCTTCTGCGCTCACAGTAATAAATAAATAAATAAATAAATAAATAAATAATCTTAAAAAAAAAAACCTATCAAAAAAAGAATTCTGGAACAAATCATTTGATCTGCTTATAAAAATGTTAGAGGCTACCAAATCAGGCACTTAACAATTAGAATGCAAAACCAACTGCATAACTAATATCCTATAATCAGTACACAGGATTTATGGTACAATTCAACTTAGGAAAATATTATTTCACATATGAAAGTTAAATTAATATTAAAGGTATTATAACAAAAGGCGGCAATCAGGAGAATGAATCTCACATATAACCTCCCATCCTTCAATGTTTCCTTCCAAGACTGCTACGGGGCCACAGAAAGTAATCTATATTTAGTACAGGAAAATCATGTATAGGCAGTAACTCCATAACACTAAAATAATAAAACTTCGGTCATAACCTCCCACCTGGGCTTGTTTCCACTGAGAGCATCTCATCAGCACTTCAAATACAACACATCCAAAACCACATTCAAGAGCTCCCCTCTCAAAAAAAAAAAAAAAAAAAAAGAGCTCCCCTCTCATACTATCCATTTTTCACCCTTCTGTATTGAAGGGGCTTCTTACCATAATAGATATTTTGAATTCTAAAAACTATGACATATTTTAAAAGCTTTCTCAAAGCTGCTCCTCAATCTTCTATTAACACTAATGGTACACTGGTCCTCTAGGGTAGCATGCTGAAATCTTTTCTCTACCTTACCCTTATTTCATATGTCACATCATATCAATTCTACCTGTGCAATTTTTCTTCTCCATCCGGCTACTTCTTCCCATCCCCATTGCTACTAACCTGCTTAGAGCTACACTTAACCATACTGGCCCCAAATCGTTCTACATGGACTATATGCAGAATTAAGATTCCATAATGATGAGGGTTCTCAGAGAATAAATACCAACATGAAGTATGCATAACTACTTTTCTTGCCTGGCTAGTTCCAACCCCTGGTCCCCCTTTAGATTTTATCAGACTTCTTTTCCAGAAAGGAACTCTGAACCTCTCCTGCAATAGTTAGCTGTCCCGACTTCCTCACCCAGCCATTACTGTAATTAATAAAGCATTCTGTGCTACCTACACCACCTCAGCTTTACTCCATTAAACTTGAATTGCATGCTTGGTGAACTATAAGCTCCGTGATGCAGGACTGTTGTTATTCGGGGCTTAACACCAGTATAGGTACACTGTAAGTACTTTCAATAATGAACCAAAGAATAAATGGAGGCAGGAATGAGGCCGTTATAGGCTGGGGAAGTAAAAAAATAAAGACCACTTTGCTACTGGAGCCTGGACTGAACGAGGGGAGGAGCGGCAAGAGGTAGGAGGCGCGGTATGGAGCAGAGTGCTCGGGACAGTAGCCAACCATGTAACCGTAGCTCTGTTTCTCACTCACGTTATGACCTTGGGCAAGTCATTTTACCTTTCTGGGATTTCCCTTTCCTTGGATTTAAAGCAACGGCTCTAAGATCCCGCGGGCTAGAACATCGATCCCAGGAAGCCTGGGAATGATCACTGAATGCACCGGAGGGAAGCCAGGGGTTGCCTGAAGACCTGCAGGGCCAACAGCGCCCAAATGCGGTACCTGACCGTTCCGTGCGGAGCACCGAGTAGCACAATCGCAGCCGCCGGTGCCTCTGAGCCTCCAGAGCATAAAAGGAAGCGGGAGAGGGGGCGAAGAGGTAGGATCGCGGAGACCCTTGGAAACATCGCCAAGAAACAAACTGAACCGGGAGCACAGCGGAACAGCGCGTCCCTTGCCAAACACGTCCCTCGCTCTCTCTTCCGTTCCCCGGCCTGGCGCGTTCCTTCCCTTCACGTTCCGGTGGGCAACAGGGGCCGGAAACTGAGTTCCGGGCTCGCCCTCGGCCTGGCCCAGTCGGCTTCCTCCAGGCGATTCTAGTGACCTAAGTGGAGTGGATGCCTGAATTCACCTAAGATGCGCTGGTGAGGCAGGACCCGGACGGGAGAGGGAGAGAGTGGAGGGGGTGATCTACTGTGCAAATACTTTTGGGGAGTTCAGTAAAATGAGGCGGAGAACTGACCCTACTGGGCTGTGTTTGGGGTGAGGATGCACAGCGTTCATCACATTTTCAGAACGATCCGTGGCGACCGGGTTAAAAAAGAAAAATTACCATAGGACACGCTGCCCGATAAATTAGTATTTCTTTTCAGTCTCTGTTCTTTTTTTTTTTTTTTTTAAAGATTTTATTTATTTATTTGAGACAGAGAGAATGAGATACAGAGAGCATGAGAGGGAGGAGGGTCAGAGGGAGAAGCAGACTCCCTGCCGAGCAGGGAGCCCGATGCGGGGACTCGATCCCGGGACTCCAGGATCATGACCTGAGCCGAAGGCAGTCGCTTAACCAACCGAGCCACCCAGGCGCCCTTCAGTCTCTGTTCTTGATGTAGAGTCAAAACATGAGACATACATATTTCTTTTTTTTTTTTCAAAGATGGTTTTAGAGATAAAAATCTGCACGAGAAAGGCGTAGCTTCTTCCTGCCCTCCATGAAGGCCGTGAGCAGTGGATGAGGGGTGGTCAAACCTGGAAGTGCATGAGCATAAACCCCCGGGAGAATGCCAGCTGATAGGCCACATGGGACCCTCTAGCTTAGAATTGCATGCTGGCAGTTGAATGCTGACATCAACTTTTCCCCTACCATTTCAAAAGACAACCAAGATTGGTGGGGAATTTTTTGTAAACGGAAATACAGAAAAGCGTATGAGTCATAAACATGTTGAGGAAAATGACCTTAATGAATTAGTAGGGACTGAAATTTAGCCTAGCTCAACTCTCTTTTGTTTTTTAATTTTTAAATAAATTTTTGAAAGATTTATTTATTTATTTTAGAAAGAGAGAGAGAGAGAAAGAGTACGAGCAGGGAAAGGGGCAGAGGGAGAGAATATCCAAGCCAACTCCTGCTGAGTGCACAGCCAGAGGCGGGACTCCATCCCAACCAATGAGATCAGGACCTCGGTCAGAACCAAGACTCCCAAGGTTGAAACGACTGAGCCACCCAGGTGCCCCAGACTCTCAAATACCACTTTCCGGGGCGCCTGGGTGGCTCAGATGGTTAAGCATCTGCCTTTGGCTCAGGTCATGATCCCAGGATCCTGGGATCGAGCCCCACATTGGGCTCTTGGCTCACTAGGGAGCCTGCTTCTCCTTCTTCCTCTGCCTCTCTCCCTGCTCATGCTCTCTCTCTATGTTTCAAATGAATAAATAAAATCTTTAAAAAAAAATACCACTTTCCAAAAGAGGCCTTCTCTGATTACCCTAGTTAAAATAGCCTCCTGCACCATCCAGTCACACTCTCTGCCAGGGATTGCTGTTGTCTACCAATCCCCATTTGCCTCTTCCTCTGGAGTTTTATCCCTTGTGGCCACGGCAGAAACTACATTTCCCAGCCTCCCTTGCAGACAGGTACCTCTGCATCTTATCAATAGAATGTGAATAGAAGTGATGTGCCCCTAAAAAAATTGGCACAGATTCCCCTCAAACTTTTCCTTCTTCCTCCTAGTTGGAATACAGACAAGATTATAGGAGCTGAAGCAGCTAGGGAATGGAGAGATGAAGGATTTCAGAGATGAAGATGACAGCCACCCTACCTCTGTCCCTAACTACCTCCTCCAGACAGTCACAAAGAAGGGGGGGTGGGCCCACTTCCTTCTTGTTTAAAGGTATTTTTGAGTTTCTTTGTGATAGGTAGTCTAGATCGTATCTTAACTAAGGTACCCTCTATGTCAAAACTTTGTTTCATTTTCTACAGAGTATCACTAAGTGAAATTTATCTCATATCTATGTGCTTTTGTTATCTCACTCTGACAGAATGTGTGTTCCGTGCAGGAATGGACTTTGTCTTATTCACTGCTGCAATTCTTGTTCCTAGAACCATGCCTGTCATATGATAGATGCTCAAAAATATTTGGTGAATAAATTAATTATTTCCAAGTACAAAGGAAAAAATAGGTGCAGAGAGTTTAGGTAATTTGCCCAACTTCTAGCAGCTAATCAATGGCACAGCTAAATTTAAACTCGGAAGCATTTAACTCTGCTATTCTTGTTCATCCTGGAATACATGAGGGTTTATGATTTTACTTATGCATGAAAGTCATGTGGGGGCGCTTACTAATGCACATTACTGAGTAGCTCAGAAGATCTGAATCTGAGATTCTAGCAAGCACCCCAAGTGATTCTGGTGCAGGTGGTCTTCAGACAAAACTTTGCGATATACTACAATGACAATATGGCCTATTTAGCTATTCACAGCTCTGCATACACTTAGGATACACATAAAGAAAAAAATGTTGTAATTGGTGCAGTATTAAAAGTAATGATCAGACTATTACTTCTGATGAACATCAAAGTCATTATGCTCAGTGAACAGAGCCAGACCTAAGAGACCCCACACTATATGATTCTGCTTCCATAACAATGTGAAGAAGACAAAGCTAAAGGGACAGAAATCAGATAAAAAGTTACCAGGAAGTGGGGATGGACGGAGGTGACTGAGTACGACAGAACATGAGGGAACTTCTGAACTTACCGAAATACTCTATATCTTGATTCTGGTGGGGGGTCATGGCCTTTCACACTTACCAAAACTCGTAGACTTGTACACCTAAGATGTGTGAATTTTACTGCATATAAATGATATCTCAGCAAAGCTGAGTTTAACAAAAAAGATAATTAAAGCAGCTAGAAATTTGCAGTTAGAAAATTGGCCAGAAATTATACCACAGGAGAATTTCAATACATCCGAAGAAAAAGAAAAGAAAAAAACCTGTCCTTTGAAAAAATGTAACTTGTGCAATTGTCCAAAGCAATCATTTATAAAAGCAACAAAAATGTAGCCTGAAAGTAGAAAATGTTTTCCCTTCCTTCTTCTATTCTGGCATGGACTCACTAGTAATTTTCTTCTCAGTGCCCCCTTGAAATGCACTTCCTAGAACAATGTGCCTTTGGCAAGAGGCAGCAAATCAACTGAAATTGGTCCTGATATATACATCAGTGACTTTGTCCTAAATGTCTCATGAAATTCTACACTAATGAACTTGACAATCCTTCTATGAACAGAAAAAGCAAAATCATTCTATATTCCAGTTATCAATTGCTGCCTAACACACCACCCCAAAACTTAGTGGCTTGGGGCGCCTGGATGGCTCAGTCGGTTAAGCGGCTGCCTTTGGCTCAGGTCATGATCCCAGGGTCCTGGGATCGAGCCCCGCGTCTGGCTCCCTGCGCAGCGGGGAGTCTGCTTCTCCCTCTCCCTCTGCCTGCCGCTTCTCCTAGCCTGTTCTCTGTGTGTGTGTGTCAAATGAATAAATAAAATCTTTAAAAAAAAAAAAACAACTTAGTGGCTTAAAACACTTTATTCTCTCTCACAGTTCTGTGGTTCAGTGGGCACAGCTGGGCGGTTCCCACTTAGGGTCTGTCATGTGGCTGCAGTCAATAGCAACTGATCTGGATCAGATGTCCCAGATGTTTTTCTCATTCACATATCTAACGGCACAGCCCGGATGGCTGGAAAAAGCAGGGCCTGGCTGAATAATATTCTCTCTCTCTCGCTCGCTCTCGCTATCTCTCCACATGGCCTCTGAAGCGTAGCAGAATATGCCACCCTAAAATATACCACTTTGGTAATAAAGATCATTTTGAGCTGTGGACATTTAAGATGCAAATACAAGGGGCGCCTGGGTGGCTCAGTCATTAGGCGTCTGCCTTCAGCTCAGGTCATGATCCAGGGTCCTGGGATCGAGCCCCCTCCCTGCTCAGCGGGAAGCCTGCTTCTCCCTCTCCCTCTGCCTGCCACTCCCCTTGCTTGTGCTCTCTCTCTCTAATAAATAAATAAAATCTTTAAAAAAATTTAAGATGCAAATACAAGTCGAGTTCTCTGCCCTCCCCCTATTTGCCTAAAAGCAGGACATAAATTTGTGAAGGTGTCTCCCTCCCTTCTCTATCAGGAAAGACAAGTTAAGCACTGGATACAACTCCAGACCCTCGTCAGCCCAGAGATGGCACTAAAGGAATCGACATAACCAACTTTCCTAACTAGCCCTTAGTTTACATCAGTTCCCCCATATATTTGCCTTTTTACAGTTTGCTGTCCTAGAAGCTGAAAATCCTTTGCCTTGGTCTTGTCACTTCCCTGAAAATTTACCACTGTTTTGTTCAGATGCTATATAAGCCCAAATTCTAACCACCCCTTTGAATTACTCATCTCTGAAAGCTCTCATGTGTCTGTGTGGTATATGCGTTAATAAACTTCTATTTGTTTTTCTCTTGTTAACCTGTCCTTTGTTCTGTCTAATTTACAGGGTCCCAGCCATTGAACCTAAGATGGGTAGAAGGAAAAGAGCCCTTTTTCCTCCCCTGCACCTCTCTATCTGGCTAGCTTGGGCTTCTTTACAGTGTGGCATCTTAAGAGTATTTGAATTTTTCACATAGATACCAGCTTACCTTATAGACTTATAGTGAGTGTTCCATGAGGTCCAGGCTAACGCTGCACAGCTTTTTAGGACCCAGCATTGGAAATCACAGAGTATCACTTCCGTGGCATTCCACTGGTGAAAAATGAGCCACAAGGCCAGCCCAGATCTAAGGAAGGGAACTATACCTCCCCTGGAATACTAGGAGGAGTGGGTCATTGGGACGACCTTTGGAGACTTGCTACCAACTCCTAGCAAACTTAATTTAATTAAGTCCGTTTACTGTATCAGCCACTCTGTTGTCCTGTTTTGTCTTTTTTTTTTAAATTTCCAACCATCTTGATGATAGTTTAAGAACTTCATATTTCAGTTTATATAAAATATTATAAAGAACTATCACATACCTTATTTAATTTGATCACTGTGATAACAACTGAGATAGGCAGGGCAAGGATTTTTATTTTTATTTTTTATTTCTTGAAGATTTTATTTATTTATTTGAGAAAGAGAGAGTGCACACAGAGGTAGAGGGAGAAGCAAACTCCCTGCTGAGCAGGGAGCCTGATGCAGGGCTCAATCCCAGGACCCTGAGATCATGACCTGAGCTGAAGGCAGATGCTTAACCAACTGAGCCACCCAGGAGCCCCAGGGCAAGGATTTTTATCCCCATTGTACTAATAAGAAAAATGAGCCTCAGAGAAGTTCGCTGAGTCACCCGAAGTCACATGACTAGTAAGTGCCAGCCCACAGCCTGCTGACTCCCAACCAGGGCTTTTCACTGGTTCTCATGCCTGCTCAATGGCATGTTTGTGTTTCATTGGCATCATTCCAGCCTGAATGTCGAAGTTCACTTGACAACATGCTTCTGAGATTAGTATGGTAAGACAAATTAAGAAAAGGAAAGAAAGCTTTAGGGAGCTATCCACTAGAGAGATCTTAATGAGACTGTATCTCAGATGAAGATTATAGGTATTTATTGTACTATTTAAAAGAAAGGGCTTCCTCAAACTGATTTTGATTTTGTAAAATATGAGATAACCCTTTTGAATAAAGTAGCAATAAATTTAGGGGTGCTTGGGTGGCTCAGTTGGTTAAGTGTCTGCCTTCAGCTCAGGTCATGATCTCAGCAACCTGGGATCAGGCACCCCCTCCTTCTCCCTCTGACCCTACCCCCGTTCGTGCTCTCTCCCTCTTTCTCTCTCTCTATCAAATAAATAAATAAAATCTTTTTTAAAAAAGTAGCAATTAGGGGCTCCTGGGTGGCTCAGTCGTTAGGTGTCTGTCTTTGGCTCAGGTCATGATCCCAGGGTCCTGGGATTGAGCCCCACATCGGACTCCCTGCTCGGCAGGAAGCCTGTTTCTCCCTCTCCCACTCCCCCTGCTTGTGTTCCTGCTCTCGCTATCTCTCTGTCAAATAAATAAATAAACTCTTTTTAAAAAAAAGTAGCAATTAATTTGCCATCATGCAATAATGTTAGAGATGATGCCAAGGTAACCGAAAACAATACAGACAAGTCATGAATGTTCAAAGGATCATGAAGAAAATATTCAGGTCTCAAATATTTATTTTTGTTTATTTATTTATTATTTATTTAGAGAGCAGGGGGAGGGGCAGAGGGAGCGGGAGCAGACTCCCCACTGAACGGAGAGCCAGACACAGGGCTTGATCCCAGGACCCTGAGATCATGACCTGAGCCAAAATCAAGAGTCGGGTGCTTAACCACTGAGTCACCCAGGCACCCCAGGTCTCAAATATTTATATTGATGACATTGTTTAGCATTCGTTCACAATGCCAAGCAGATGTCAAAGTCAACAAAAAAAGAAAGATAAGCTGCTACATGTTAGAGAGTCAACTACATGGGTCTCCTTACCACCTTGATACCTGGAGAAACACTGAGACAGGGCCCAGTACTATAAGGAGACAAAACTATTGGAAGTTTGCCATGTGACATAGACCACCCACAAAATTCATGTAATTAAAGAAAAATAAACTCTAACATATGTTTTTTAAACTATTTATAATTTTTCCAAGAAATTGGAAACAAAGAAATGAAGAATAAAACAATCACACTAAAACTCTATAGCTCAGGGGGCACCTGGCTGACTCAGTTGGTAGAGCACACAAGTCCTGATCTTGGGGTTGTAAGTTCGAGCCCCACATTGGGTGTCGAGATTACTTAAAAATAAAATCTTAAAAAACAACAACTCTGTAGCAGGTCTAATAGACACAGCAGAATGTGGTTGTTTTGGGATAGACCGAGTGATGGACCAGGCTCTGCCCAAGAAATCTTGGGCAAGTTTTCTTACCCTCTTTGGGTCTCAGATGCCTTATGTGTGGAAAGGGAATAATAATGGCACCTATCTTCAAGGTGGCTATGAGGATTAAGTGGGTTAAGATGTGTATAAGTGCTTAGAACAGTGCCTAGCACATAGTAAGCCCTATAGAAGTGTTCGCTACTCTTATAGTAAAAATTGAAAGGTGAGTGGTAATATCCTTTGAAAGTTTAAAAATCACAGAAGCTGTACAGAAGACAATTTTGTTTTTGTAGTGTTTAAATAATTGTAGACATACAGAAAAGTTGCAAAAGTAGTACAAATATTTCCCAGATTACCCAAATGTTAACATTTTATCACATTTGTTTTTATCATTTTCATTCTCTTACCTGTTATTTTTTCACAAAACACTTGAAAATAAGTTGCAGAAATCATTCCCTTTACCTCTAAATAATATGGGGTATATTTCCTTAAAAAGGGACATTCTCTTACATAAGTACGGTGCAATTATAAAATTAGGAAATTAACATCAATATAATACTATAATTCAATCTACAGACCTTATTCAAGTTCCACCAACTGTCACAGTGATGTGCTTTATAGCAAAAGCTAAAGAAACTCTTCCTCGTCCAGGACCTGATCAGAGATCACAGGTTGCTTTTAATTCCATGCCTCTTCATCTGCTTTAGCTCAGTTGAGTTCCTCAGTCCATCTTTGTCCTTCATGACCTTCGGGTTTTTTTTGTTTTTTTTAAGTTGAAGTATAGTTGACACACAATGTTACATTAGTTTCAGGTGTTTGACCTTGAGGTTTTTGAAGAGTTCAGGCCAGTTATTTTGTAGCACACCCTCACTTTTTTTCCCTGTTTCCTAGTGATTAGATTGAAGTTATTGGTTTTTTTACCGGGAGAACCACAGAAGTGAAGGTGTATTCTTCACTGTGCTCCATATCCAAAGGCATTGGTGTTCATCTGTCCCATTATTAGTAGTGTCAAAAACGAACTGCTAGACAAGCAAAATAAGTCAATCAGAGAAAGACAATTATATGATCTCGCTGATATGCAGAATTTAAGAAACAAGGCAGAGGATCATAGGGGAAGAGTGGAAACAATGAAACAAGATGAAACCCGAGAGGGAGACAAACCATAAGAGACTCTTAATCTCAGGAAACAAACTGGGGGTTGCTGGAGGGGAGGGGGATGGGAGGGATGGGGTGGCTGGGTGATGGACATTGGGAAGGGTATGTGATATAATGAGCACTGGGTGTTATATAAGACTGATGAATCACAGACCTGTCCCCCTGAAACAAATAATACATTATATGTTAATTAATTGAATTTAAATTTAAAAAAAGAAAAAAATGAACAGCTAGATTAAGAGGTACATCGGGCAAGGTCTAGAAGGGTTCTAGGCACAGGAGCTTCTGTCCCATTGACTTGGGCTTACCCATCCTCCTGGCACATAGATGTATTTGCCAAGTTTGAAGCTTCTGCAGAAAACCGTTTTGGTTGAGGATGTTAAACTATCTAGAAGGCTAGGAAGCACTGTCCTTTATAAGGATGTCTTCTGATTTCAAATGTAGCACTCCTAGAGAACACCAAAGCCAATTTTTTCAGCAGTTACTACGTCTGGACCTAACAGTGATCTTTCGTCAGTCAACTCTTACTAGATAGTCCGGAAGAGTGTATTGTTATTGTTAAGAATTTTTTAAAAAGATTTATTAATTTATTTGAGAGAGAGCACGAGCGCACACAGAGGGGCAGAGGGAGAGAGGCAGACACCCCACTGAGTGCAGAGCCCGACACAGGGCTCAACCCCAGGACCCTGAGAACATAACCTGAGCCAAAATCATGAGTCAGAGCTTAACCAACTGAGCCACCCAGGCACCCTTGTTGTTAAAAATTTTGATATATTTCTACATGCAGGGGCTGAAGAAAATGAAAGAAGTTTAAAAATTAAGGAGAACATTGTTTCTAGCCAATTCATGGTGCTGCAGATCTCTGGAATCTATGATTCAAAGACAGAAATCTAAAAGTAAAAATATTACTGATGTCACATTCAGTTGTATTTAAAGCAGCATATACATTTAGTATTGGATGTTGAGAAGAGTTTTTCAAATATTCTGAATTATAACACATCTTCGGACAAGGCCAGCCTGAGAGTTTAGGAAGGGTCATATCCTGAGCTATAGACAGGCATTCGTGGTTCTCTGCAATAGGATGGGCAGACAGGAAGGTCCAGGGTTGAGAACTGCACCTTGCTCAGGTGTCACAGTGATGCACAAGGGAAAGGATTGGCCCAGCTACCAGAATGCAGTATTTGAAGCCTTTGCTGACAGCTATCTAGAGTACAGTATAATTATATTTATTGGCCTAACACACATGCACACACACATCCAGTTATATATATATATATATATATATATATATATTACTCTGATTCCAAAGCACTCTATGAATAAATGATCATTTAAAATTTTTTCACTGAGTTAGAAGTGGGATTCAACGACTAGTGGCTTACTAAGCTGAAAAATGATGTTGGATGTACATTAATAATTATATAAAAATATTAAAAACAGGCAAAATTACACACAGTTACAGAATAGCAGCAAATATGTTAAAATAGCAGGTTAGCTTAATGGTAAAAGCAATTTCACTTCATCTTAACGCACTTCCCGTAATATTGAATCTACCCCACATTCATTTTGTACATTATTTAAACTACTATGCTGATTCGAAGAAACACCTTAGATCTAAGTAAACAATACATCTAGGGAAAAGTTAGAAATATTCCGCCAATCTGCCATTTGCCGCTGATCTATTCATACTAGTGGACACAACAGGGCAAATAGAGATGCCACGTCTCTCTGATGGCAGGTCAGTGGAGCACAAATGTCACCGCCCAGGTGAGTTTTGCAGGTTCTGTGGCTGCTTGCTTGTGCATTCATTGAAGTGTTTGCTGCTTGTTTTATTCCATTTTCCATCACACTTGCTCTGTCTATATTCACTTCATATACAACCACGTTTAATTTATATAATGAATTACTTTTCAGTCGCTAGCATCACCTGTATATGTGATTCATTTTCCAATAAATATGTTGCTTTGTTGTTTACTATATACCAGTATTTACTGATACCAATACATTTATTTTTAGCTATAGATTTTATATATATGTATATTTTAAAGGTTTTATTTATTTATTTATTTATTTTAGAAAGAGAGAGTATGAGCTGGGGAAGGAGGGGCAGAGGGAGAGGGAGAAGCAGACCCCCTGCTAAGCAGGGAGCCCGATGTAGGGCTTGATCCCAGGACCCTGGGATCATGACCTGAGCCAAAGGCAGATGCTTAACTGACTGAGCCACCCAGGCGCCCTAAGCCTCATTTCTTTTCAAATCTTTTTAAAGATTTACTTATGAGATAGAGAGAGATAGAGAGAGAGAGAGAGCAGGGGGAGGGGCAAAGGGAGAGGGAGCAGACTTCCCCTCTGAGCGAGGAGCTGGACACAGGGCTTGATCCTAGGACCCAGAGATCATGACCTGAGCTGAAATCAAGAGTCGGATGCTCAACCAAATGAACCACCCAGGCGCTCCCATAGATTTTATATTTTATCTTCAGATTTGGTTGACATTACTGAATATCCAGATTTTATGATTTCATATGTAAATAAAAGGAAGTTATTTTATGTGCAAAATAATTCCTTCCCTAAAATCAACTCTAAATTAACTTTCAGTGCTTTTGTGTAAAAGAGTGCATAAACTTTTTCCAACAAAACTGGGAGGTACCATATATACCTGCAACACAAAAATTAATTAGTGATAATGGGGCTCATGGGTGGCTCAGTCAGTTAAGTGTCTGACTCCTGATTTTGGCTCAGGGCATGATCTCAGTCGTGAGATCGAGCTCTACTTTGGACTTCATGCTTTGCATGGAGCCTGCTTAAGATTTTCTCTCTCCCTCTAACCCTCCCTCCCCATTCGTACACTCTCTCTCTCTCTCAGAAAAAAAAAATTAAATAAATAACTAATTAGTGACAGTAACAACACTAACTGCCACTCTTGAGTACTAAACAATCTATAGCGGCTATCTCATTTACTTTTCTGAATGACATCAGGATTATCCAATGCAAGGTCATTGCATGTCACGGTGGATGGATGACAGCATGTAAGAAGTCCAGGAACAGTCAATAGTTGGAAATCCAACTAGGCAGCCTGCCAGTGGCCTTGGTACGCTGAGGTTTGTTCTTTGTGAAATATGCCTGCAGCGTAAGTCCCCTTATCCAGCACTTTTAGCTAGTCATTTCTTTTTTTTTTTTAAAGATTTCATTTATTTTTATTTGAGAGAGAGAGAATGAGAGACAGAGAGCACGAGAGGGAAGAGGGCAGAGGGAGAAGCAGACCCCCTGCTGAGCAGGGAGCCCGATGTGGGACGCGATCCCGGGACTCCAGGATCATGACCTGAGCCGAAGGCAGTCGCTTAACCAACTGAGCCACCCAGGCGCCCCTTAGCTAGTCATTTCAATTTACTTGTGACCTCACCAGCAAAAGTATCAAATTATCATGCGTGTTCTTCCCCAGGCAATGCACTGGCTGAAGGAGGCACAGAGCAGAGGAATGAGGCTAGGCTAGCTGGGCTCACTTGGGGCCTAGTCTGGCACCAGGTTTCCTGATTTGGATGGGGGGTGGGGGTGTGTGGCAGAATGTCAGAGGTAATATTTCCCTCCCTTTTTCACAGGTGTCTCCACACCATCCACAACTGGAAATGTTTATCTTCCTCCATAGATATAGATGTATTTCCAGCTAATCTAGGCTATAAACCTAGTCCAACAAGAGTATCAAACAGCCTAAAATAGATGTAGATACCTGGAATTAGCATAAATATGTAACATGTATTATGTGAAAATACAGTTTCGGTCCCCTTGGAATACAGAGATGAGTAAGACTTCATCCCTGCTTCTGGGGGGCTGGTGATCTGGTCGGGGTCACAGGTTAACAGGTGATGCAACAAGATATACAAGGCAATGTGGTCGAAGTGGCATGGTCACAGGCTCCTGTGGGGGCGCAGGTGGAGGAGCCTCCTGGATCCTAGGGTAGGCTCTGCACTAGGTCCCCAGCGCCCAGAGCCAAAGGGCAGCCTCAGGTGGGGGCGGGGGCGGGGGGGAAGAAGGCCTGCAGCAGCGGCCCATCTCTGGGCCGGAAGAGGAAGTGGCTTTGTGCCCTTCAGATCAGACCGTCTAGGTGCTCGCTTCTCTGCGTCAATGTTAAATGACTCATTCTCGGTAGATTTATATGTAAAATGGCTCTGGATTTTAAGTTTCTCAAAGAGCAGGATCACATCATTCTAACGTGTGTTGCACAGCCAAAGACACAGCAAATGATTTCTGGAGCTGATAGAGATGTTTCCAGGCAAAACTGTCCTCAGCCCAAATTCTCAAGTATCTGAAAGTTCCCTGGTCGCCCCACCCCCACCCCCTGCCTTTTCATACTCATGCTCTGCCCCTGGGGCCTGCCTCTTTGCCCTGGCCAGATCTTCTCTTGAAATTAGGCTTCTCCTCCCCTCACCTGCCTGTCAAACTGCCTCTCTCTCATCTATTCACCAGGAGGACGGCTGGATAATTCAACTAATTTACGCTAATGTGTGCGAAAGCCCAAATTGCTGGCTTATTTAACACTTATTTAACAAGCCATTGCAAGAAAATCTGATTTTTAAAAGAAGAGCTTTTAAATTCCAATAAGCAAAGACTGTAGCTCCAGTTGAGATTGTTTTGTTTTTGCTTTCCTGGCCCTCTCAAATGATGCCCTGGGGAAACTGCTTCTCTGCCTGAGTCAACGTGCTTTGCCCCTGGGATGTATTTGTAAGGCTCAAGTGCCCTCTGGAGGCAGAAATAATCCCATGTTACATAAAACACTTATACCATGATATGGGGGGGTGGTATGTGGTGCTCCTGTAGTGTGTGTGGGGGGTGTATGTGTGTGGTATGTATTATGTGGGGGGTTTGGGGGTATATGTATGGTGTGTGTGTGTGTAATAGGGTATGTGTGGTGTAGTGTGTGGTCTGTGTGTGTGTGTATGTGGTATGTAGGGTATGTGTGTGTGGTGTGTGTGTATGTGGTATGTAGTATATTTGTGGTGTGGTGTGCAGTATGTGTGTGTATGTGTGGTGTGTGTGTATGTGGTATGCAGTATATGTATGGTATAGTGTGTGTGTGGTGTGTGGTCTGTGTGTGTGTCTGTGGTGTGTGTGTATGTGGTATGTAGCATATGTGTAGCGTAGTGTGTGTGTGGTGTGTGTGTATGTGGTATGTAGTGTATGTGTGGTGTAGTGTGTGTGTGTGGTGTGTGGTCTGTGTGTGTGTGTGTGTGTCTGTGGTGTGTGTATGTAGTATGTAGGGTATGTGTGGTGTGATGTGTGGTATGTGTGTGTGTGCATGTGCATTCCTGCCAAAAGACAACAAATGATTGGGGGTTCCCTCATTCCTCCGCCTCTCATTCTAGACCCCCAGTCCAAGCCACCATTGTCCTAGGCTTTGACTATTTCAATGGTCAACTAACTGGCCCCCTTCCTGTCATTCCCACTCTCTTGCAATTTCTTCCCTACCCAACCACCAAAGCTCTCATTAATAACTTAATTCAGACCATCTTTTTTACCTGCTTAAAATCCTAAACTGGTTCCCCATTGCACTTCGAATTCTTCCCCCCAGAGAGTAAGATTTCATTTTATTGTTACATCAATCTCACAAATCAACACAGCCAGAAACACTGAGCAGGTAAAGCGCAGTGCAGAGGCCTGGCAACTGGAGAGAGGAATCCAGTCTGTCTCCAGGTCCCCAGCCTGGAAAGGTAATGCTATTATACAAGAGCAAGGGCAGCCGACAAACAAAGCAATCCACTCTGTAGACATTCTGAGCCGAGGAATAGAAAAACTTCCCAGGTGGGTTCTGTGCTGGACAAGGAAATGGACCTAGATGCCCTACATGCCCAGAGCTTGCCTATGGCTCCCACCTCCATGACACAGGTAGGATTATTCTCCCCTTTTTAAGATGAGGAATTTGGGGCTTAAAGAAGTCCACCATCACAAAGCCATCAAATGGTAGAGCCGGTCTTCAAGGACAGGACAGTCTGGCTCCAGAGTCCATGCTTTCAACCTCCTCTCTGTGCTACCTTTCCACCTGTCCACATTCATATCACAAAGAACATCTACTCACCAGCTCCCTACCACCCTCTGAATGAACTCAACACTCTTAGCAGGGCCTGTGGGACCCTGGAGGCCAGCCCTGCTCCTTGCTAGCCTCTTCTCCTATTACCCTTACCTTCTGTCCTGCACTGAACCATGGGGACTCCTAGACTGTCAAGTTTCTTTCTCCTTTCTTCTTGTGCAATTGCACGGTTTCCTCCTTTCCAACTCCCACTCACAACTCCTTCTCATACTTCAAGACTCAGCCATTACCTCCTCCAGCCCTTCCTGGTTCCTTGGGCTTAGTCTTGTGCCCTTTCCCTTTTGCTCCCCAGCATCCTGAACATGCTGCTGCAATACTCAGTGAACTCCTTCCCTTGCTGCAGTCCCAGCTATTTGAGTGATGAGGCTTTGCATTTCATCTCCAAAATTCCAGTATTTAGCACAAAGCTTGGAAAGGAGATGTTGACTAACTGCTTTGAATGATGGATATTCATTTGGGGATTGGCTGCATGCCATGTTTTAGTATTTTGCACACAGAGGGTAAAGAATCCTATTATAAAGAGAGGGTTAGAATGTGGCATGTGAAGTCTTCATTGGTGAGATCACCTGGGCATTGGGGGTAGTGGGGATGGGGATGGTACACAGAGCACCAGTTGGTAGAACCATATCTTTCCCTCATTCGCACCCCAGAAGACTTATTCTAATCACCCAGCTAGAAAAATAGATGCTGGGATTTTCCCCTCAAGCCATCTGACTCCAGAGCCTGCAATAATCTCTAGGCTGTGTTGCCTCAAATATATTGGACCTTCCAAAGAATGGATGCATCCCTCTATTCGTATACCCTTTCAGTGGTTGTATCTGTGTTTTTCCAAAATAATCAATTTTCTAAAAACACTTTTTAAATGTTAATAAATGGCTAAATGTCTCATGATGGGTGCACAGAAAGATTAAGTAATTTATCCAAGTTCACACGCTAGTAATAATAGAGCAATTTGCCTCTAGATCCTGTTCTCTTAACCAATAGACTATCTTGTCTTAAAAACAACTTGGTCACTCAATTACTCATTTTACGAATATTTATTGAGTGCCACAGCATGCAAGCTATTGTTCTAGATCAGCAGTGTTTGATAAAACTTTTAGTGAGGGGTGCCTGGATGGCTCCGTCAGTTAAGCATTGGGCTCTTGATCTCAGATCAGGTCTTGATCTCAGGGTTGTGAATTCAAGCCCTATATTGGGCTCCTGGAGCCTACTTAAAAACAAACAAAAAAAAAACTTTCAGTGATATTGAAATGTTCCATATCTGTCCTGCCCCATATGGGAGCCACTAGCCACATGTGGGTATTAAGTACTTAAATGTGTCTAGGGCAGCTGAAGCAATGAATTTTTTTTATTTCATTGTAAGTTCAAGTTAAGCAGCCACATGTAGTGATGAGCTACCAAAATGGACAGTATCATTCCAGACGCTAGGGAAACATCAATTAAAAGCAAAGATCCTTGATCTTGCCGAGTTTACGTTTTGGGATGAAGATAAAGGTGAGGGGAAAAGAGAAAGACAGTATATAAGAGACGTAATACGTAAGTAAATTACATAGCTTGTGATATGCTACAGAAAATTAAAAAGTACAGCACAGTCAATAGGGGCTGACTTGCATTTTAAAATAGAGTGGTCACACCAAGCTTAGAACTTTCTCATCCTTTGGTTAGGATAATTCGATCTCATCAATTCCAACTCCAGTTTCTCTCCTTCTCTTCTCCCTTTCCTCTTCTGAGTTCAGCTCCTCAAAGCTGGGGCAGGAAGGGGATAGGAAAGGCAGGCTTGCCTTTTGCATCGGCCTTGCTCTGGGTGCATCTGATGCTGGTGGTCTCTGCCCAGATGAGGGCTCTTCAGAGACTGTGCTGTGGGGTTCTCTAGGGCATAGTGTGCAGGTTGCCTTGACCCCCTTCATGGTGGAGCGCCCCCTCAGACAAGGGCAGTGGTTTCTGCTGCAGTTAGCCTACTCCCAAGGCCCTTTTCAGGTGATAGATCGTCTCCTTTGGCTCCTTGGGCAGCCCCCAGGCTCCTCCCCTTCCTGTAACGATATTTTCCTTCATGTGGCGCCATGGGAATGGCTGAGAGCCCTGATGTCCTTCACCAGGCCACTGTACCTTCAAACCAGCTGGTTAAGCCTCTCCACCTTCAGAAATCTCTCTATGAGAAATAGGCATCAGTCCTTAAGACACACACCAAGCCCTCCGGAGAGCCCCTTATCATGCTTGACTCTGCTTGGACAGTTACTGCAACGTGGAGGATGCAGTCTTGGCAGCTCACAATCTGCCAGCTGGGGAGAGAGCCAAACATATTCCCTTCAGTTTAAAAAATAATTTTTATTATCGAAGTGTAGTTGACATACAATGTTATATTAGTTCCAGGCATACAACATAGAGATTTGGCAATGTTATACATCACACAACACCTACCATGGTAAGTGTGGTCACTATCTGTCACCATACAACGTTTTTACCACATTATTGGCTATATTTCCTATGCTGTACTTTTCATGTCCGTGACTTATTTATTTTATAATACTGGAAGTCTGTACCTCTCAATCCCCTTCCCCTATTTCTCCCACCTGTCCTCTTCAATCTTTTGGTGACCCAAATGATTTTGTGAAGGGGAGGATAGGCATCTCGACAAGAGCCCTGCACCCTCCCTGCCTTTTACAGTCTGCCTAGGTCCAACGCAAACATGTCCCTGCCACCTAATCAACTTCTCTCCCACTGCATTCTGTGGTGGTGGAGCCTGGATAAGGAGGGCTGGGCTCATGGATGAGAAGGCAGCAGGTTGTGCTGCCTCTGTTTAACCCTACGAGGAGGTGTGGTTATCCACTCGTGGCAGCTCTGTCTGGAATGTATGGGGCTTACCACCCCTTCCCTTAAGCTTTGAGTCTTAGTGCCAGTTTAGGAAGAGAAGAATCAGCCTCCTCTTACACTTTCTGGTGTTAAATCACAAGTGTAATCGTTAACAGGAGCATCTGGGTGGCTCGGTCGATTAAGTGCCTGACTCTTGATCTCAGCTCAGGTCTTGATCTCAGGGCTGTGAGTTCAAGCCCCATGTTGGGCTCCATGCTGGGTGTGGAGCCTACTTTTAAAAAAAGCTTAAAAAATAAAAACAAGTGCAATTTTTAAAAAAAGATTTTATTTATTTGACAGAGAGAGACACAGCAAGAGAGGGAACACAAGCAGGGGGAGTGGGAGAGGGAGAAGCAGGCTTCCCGCCGAGCAGGGAGCCTGAGGCAGGCCTCGATCCCAGGACCCTGGGATCATGACCTGACCTGAAGGCAGTCGCTTAATGACTGAGCCACCCAGGCGCCCCGAAATATGTAATTTTTAAAACACATTTGGTAATGTGGATAAACATGGAGATGCACAGGCCAGCTGCCCATGGATGTGTCTGGCCTATATACTATTTTCCAAACTATAGAATTAGCTGGCAACATTAAAAAAAATCTAATGATTCAAATTTTTTTTTCTTAAAGATTTTCATTTATTTAGTTGTCAGAGAGAGAGAGCACAAGCAGGGGGAACAGCAGCAGAGACAGAAGCAGGCTTCCCGCCGAGCAGGGAGCCCGAGGCGGGGCTCGATCCCAGGATCCTGGGACCATGACCTGAGCTGAAGGCAGACGCTTAACGACTGAGCCACCCAGGCGCCCCAACAAGTGCAATTTTAAACCATATATTAAATGATCGGTCTACACCACATCCTTAGGGGTACAATATAAATACTTCCTTTTTTGATTGTCTTGTTTGGTTCACTAAAAGAGATCCTCCCCAAGAGGATAAACTTCAAATCTCCCACTGACCACAGTGACCAAAATATATGAGAAGAAGAAAGATCTAAGAACTGTAGGGTTGAGATGGTCTAGCATCATAGTTCCAAGACAACTGTTCTGCCACCATTTGTGTCACCTGACCTGCTGCTTCATAGTGATCAAAGGAGGAACCGTTCCTCCTGATTTTATGGAGAAGCTATACATTAAGTATCCCCTCCCCCAAATAGCAATCGTTCAAGCTGAATTAAGGGCTCATTGACTCTGAAAATTTGAAGGGATATATCTGATTGGTGTCAGATGTGAACGTAAGAAATGAAAAGAACCTGAAGGAGAAAATTTATTCATGTATTTCTGATAAGTTTGCACTTCTAAGAAAATAGGACCCATTATAAATAGATTTTGCAGCTTCTAATGAGCACAAAAGAAAAAAGAAGGCAAAGAGAACTGGCCTTTACAATTCCTATTTTTTTTTTTTAAAGATTTTATTTATTTATTTGAGAGAGAGAATGAGAGACAGAGAGCACGAGAGGGAAGAGGGTCAGAGGGAGAAGCAAACCCCCTGCTGAGCAGGGAGCCCGATGTGGGACTCGATCCCGGGACTCCAGGATCATGACCTGAGCCAAAGGCAGTCGCTTAACCAACTGAGCCACCCAGGTGCCCTACAATTCCTATTTTAAAAAATATTTATAAAATGCTTGTAATGCTTACTATGATGAATTTGGTAAGTGTAAAAGATCTGCAAGGTTGGTAATGCTTTTATTTGTTTTACCATTGGACAGATTATTGTTCATTCTGGCTCTCAAGCCATATTTTATAATGATTTTCAAAAATGGTTTTGATCTTGCATCTAAAGGGAAGCAACATCCAAGAATGGGGATGTGGCTCTAAGAATTAGTAACGGAATACTTTCATATCTAAAGCAAATTAGCCTTTAGAAAACTATCTGTTACAAATAGGCCCAGTTGTGGGGAAAGACCATAGACACCCACAACGTTCATACCCGTGAATTGTAAGACAACGATGCAATCCAACAAATTTATTGCAGTGACTCATTCTTTTTTACGATTTTATTTATTTATTTATTTGAGAGAGAGAGCACATGTGTACCAGAGTGGTGGGGTTGGAGCGGGGAGGCGGAGAGGGGCAGTAGGCAAGGGAAAGAATCTCAAGCAGACTCCATAGTGAGCACAGAGCCCGAAGCAGGGCTCCATCTCATGACCCTGAGATTATGACCTGAGCTGAAATTAAGAGTCGGACACTTAGCCAACTGAGCTACCCAGGGACCCCTCACAATGATTCATTTTGATAGCACCTAAAACCCACCATGGGCAAAGCTGGGGCCAGGGGAGGAGTAAATCATAGTTCTTATGCCTTAGCAGGATATACAGTGTAGATTCTATGACAGGGGCCCTGAAGGCTCAGCAGGTGGCTCCTCCCCCCCACCCAGCGGAATCTTCCAGCACTCCTGCTTTATTAACCCCCCTCCCCCCACTCCGCAGAGCCAGACAGCTACAGTTCCCTAAATGAGTTGTACCTTTGCACATGCAGTCTTCTCTGTTTAAAAAAAAAGCCCAAATTGGAACCATTTGCCCCCCACGACAACAAACCCAGACTTAATTACAGTTTCAACTTATTCCAGGAATGTGACCTTTTAACAGTCAATATGAAATTTCCTGGTCATCACTAGTGAGGTTATCACCATGATAAACCCTGCTGTTCTCTTTCCCCATAACAGAAGCTGACCTGGCCTGAAACAATCCTTTCTTTTCTTTTGCAAATAACTTCTTGTTCCATCCTCCTTCCTCTGAAAACTTTCTATTTTGCACAGCTCCTCTCAGCTTCCCTCTACTTACCAGATGGAATGCTGCCCGATTCATGAATTACTTAATAAAGCCAATTAGATCTTCAAATTCACTTGGTCGAATTTTGTTTTGTAAACACCCCTGATGGGAATGCTCAGCCTGCCTGGAGTGGACATGTGTCGTGTTTTCTGGCGGCTTGGCGTTGTTTTAAAGCCCTGCCTACATTTAGGGAGTTTCCTACCCAGTGATTCCTTCAAGACAAGCCAGAAATCTCACGTTCCCAGCCCCCTCTGCAGATCAGGGCACAGGCACATGACTCAGGCTCCTTCCATCAGCTGCCTCTATGTGATTTATCAATTTGGAAATGAGCAACACAAGGCAGTGGACATGGTGTGGCAGGGACTTCTCAGGCAAGGCTGGTAACGAAGGTGCTCAGCTTTGAAAGAGCAGCAGTTACGATGCAGAGGCCCTGGTATGAAAGGGACAGTGGTACATACTATAACATCTAGAAGCTCTGAAGGAGTTGCAGCATGGTTTCCATGGCTCAACAGTTCTGCAGTGGGCTTTGGGACCGTTGCAAGAAATGTCTCAGGGTGCTCCATCTCCTCATTCAGATCACCCAGCATCCTTGTAATCTTTTGTTTTTGTGCACTTTGCTTCTGTTGATTGCAACTAAGAGTTCTCAGGCTTTCCTCCTCTTAAGAAAGGGCCACTTGTCTTAGAAAACCCACCCTGATATGGGGGTCTCCTGGGGGCCTCCCCTAAAACTCGCTTTTCTGTCCTTTATTCATTCCCTTCTCTGGGATGCCACACTAACCACACCCCTCTTGCTGCAGGTCCTCACCAAATTTTAGTTATTTGTTTCTTCCTACTTAGACTGAAGTTTCTCTGAGGCTAGCCATTGTGTCTTTCATTTCTGTATTTCCAGCATTTAGTGTGGGTTAATGCAGAGCCGAACAGTGCTAAATGAAAGTTTGTTATTGATAGGAAGCAGTGAACAGACATGTTTAGGAGAACTGCGGATCGTGAAAGGGCTTTTGAGGGGCCTGTGTCTAATACAGGTCTTGGTAGATAGCAGGGGGATTTCAACAGGCAGAAATGGTTGGGACTGTCCAATTGCAGTCCATATTGACATGCAATCTGCTTTTTATTTTTTATTTTACTATTTTTAAAGGATTTTATTTATTTGAGAGAGAGAGCACAAGCAGGTGGAGGGGCAGAGGGAGAGGGAGAAGCAGACTCCCTGCTGAGCAGGAAGCCCGACATGGGGACAGAGCCAAAGGCAGATGCTTAACTGACTAAGCCACCCAGGCACCCTGTAATCTGCTTTTTAAAAATGATTTTATCCCTAAGCCTCTTCCCATATGCTTAATAGGCTGTAGGGGATGTTCCTGATTACCTAACAAAACCTTGCTTCCCCCACATCCCCCCTCCAGGTCTGCAGTGGTGATGTCTCAGGAAAGGTGGGTCTCTCCTACAGTCCCAAGGGGATAAGTCATCATTGGTCAAAACTAGGGGTCGATAAACCACAACCTGCTAGCCAGATCTGGCCTGCCATTTCTTTTTGTAATGGCCACGAGCCATACAAAATGTTTTTTGTTTTTTTTTTAAAGTTTGAGAAGTCTGAAAAAATAAAAATTAAAATAATATTTTGTGACAGGTAAAAATTATATGAAATTCAAATTTCAACACTCATAGTTTTTTTCTTAAGATTTTATTTATTTATTCGACAGATAGAGAGCATAAGTAGGCAGAGTGGCAGGCAGAGGGAGAGGGAGAAGCAGGCTCTCTGCTGAGCAGGGAGCTGGACGTGGGGCTCGATCCCAGGACCCCTGGATTATGACCTGAGCCAAAGGCAGCCGCTTAACCGACTGAGCACACAGGCGCCCCGTCATAGGTAAAAGTTTTATTGGAAAACAGCCACCTTACCTCTTTACTGTGTCTATGGCTGCTTTTGTTTACAATAGCAGAGCTGAGATGTGACAGAGATTGCATGCCCTGCAAAATATTTACTAAAATATTTACTAGCTGGTTGGTCTTTTTCAGGAGTTTGCTGACCCCTGTTCTACACCAAATATGGTAACTCCATTCTCTTCCCAGTGTTTATGTTTGGGCAAGCATGAGACTCAGTTCTGGGCTAGTGAAATACAAGGGGAAGCTTGACAGGGGGCTTCTGGGAAAGATTTTTTTGTGTGTGATAACTTCTTTTCTGGCCTTGGATGTTACGTGTGAGGATGTGATAGAGCTGTGGCAGCCACTTTGTGATCATGAGGGAAAAGTCAAGAGAATCATAGAGAAGCTGACCCAGATACTTTTGGGCTGTTAAATTAACCAACCCTGGAACTTCCTATTTCTAGATTTCTTTTTATATTCAAAATAAATATATTAATAGTTGTGAATCCTGTTATTTGCAGCCAAATATATCCTAAAGCATATGATTTAAAATGATTTTTAAAATTATGTCATAGTATTTCCTCTTATTGATGATCCATTAAATTTTATCCATTTGTGGGCATTTCTTCTAAGTCTTTGCTATTATAAATTATGTCTCTAAAAAATATATATATTACAAATTCAAATCTAAGGCTCATGAAATATACATCTCAGGTGATTTTCTTTTTCTTTTTCTTTTTTCTTGCTTGTACCATTAAAAAGCTGTCAAGGAAAAGACAAAAGAAAACGCCCCCCTTTAAAACATTGTCTTAACAACTTTTTCATGGGATACAAAATTCTTCCTTATTCCACATAGACAACAAAAATCCAAATGCATGTTTATTTCAAATACAAACTCTACCAGATTCCAAAAAAGATTTGAGAGTTTTCAATAAAGGTTACATCAGCAGCCAACAATATTCAATGTGAGTTGTGTAATCAAAGCATTTTTTTCTTCTTTCTAATTAATTAAAATTACCCTTGAATCAGAGATGATTTATTTTTGAATTATTTACAACTCCAATTAACACTTTGTTAAGACACATCCACATGGTATTAGGGCCAAAATACTTCAAGTGGTGTAATTATTTCTCCTTTTGGTATCATTAACTAGTGCATTGTGAAATACTGTTGAAGTAGCAAAGTCTCCCTTTTTCATGTAAACCACTCTGTCCCCCCCCCCCCCCGCCTCTGACCTACGTCACACCTGCCCCTTCATCACATAGTCAGCTGCACTAATGTCCCTGGATTGCATAGTCCCAAGTGTAACAAACAACTGCCTGGAGCAGAGGGGTCAGTGCATTGACTCGCTTGCTGTTTGGAACCCAGATCTGAAATGCCTTTGGGTTAACCCACCTATATTGAGAGCAGTAATGCAGGATTCTAAAGTCCTGTTCTCCAGGCCATTGGATACCTGGGGAATCACCCTTAGAACAAAGTTTGAGTGGATGCCAAGCAGGTGATTTTCCAATTAGTTCTCTGAGCTTCTGTGAGATGTTAAGCTTTTCAACATCTTATGTTTCTCTATTCCTAATGCAAAGATAACAGAAAGAGCCACTCCTGGGAGGGATTTTAAGCTGGTGAGGTGAATTTATACAATGTGAAGGGAGGTCTATTTCAGGAGAAAGAACTGGTTCCCCTAACCCTCTTGCTTTTAAAAGGAAGCCTTCTGGGAGGTTAGGGACATGAACTTCAGAACTGAACAGAGCTCTGTGGAGTTCCAGCTCTTTCATGAGTACCTATATAACTTTGGGCAGGTGATTTGGCCTCTGAGCCTCCGATCCTTTACCAGCATCATTGGTGCCAGCCAGGGTGCAAGGCACCAGGATGCAGCAAGCAAGCCAACAGGACAGAGGCCAATGGAGGAGAGGTTTTGCAAAAAAGGTAACTTTGTAAATTAGGGGTTAAAATTTGCACAAATGTTTCCTGGTTATTTCTGAGTTTATGAATAAACTGAGGCTGAGGCTGTTGAGGAGAGGTGAGGGAGAGAAGAAATGTAGCAGGAGTGGTGAGAGTCTGGAGCAGCCCTTGTGAGATAGGAGAAGAGGCTCAAGGGCGACAACACAAAGAAGGAGGTGGCTGGCCGCTGAGCGAGGGCACAACCGTGAACTGGAGTAGTGTCTGCCCTCACGGGGGTGGGTGGCCCTAGCTGGCTCCCAGAGCGGCAGTGGCCCACGTGGTGGATTGCCCCAGCAGGATCACGGACAGCAGAGGCTGTGATGCCATTGCATGAAGGCTGGGGTTTGAAAAGGTTAAATGGCTCACTAAAGGTCACCCAGAGTTTTACACAAGCATCCTGGCTCCAACTCCAGTACTCCTTCCAGTCTGTGACCGCAGACTGGGTCTGTCCTTAACGAGGTCTCTTTTGAGCCTCATGTTTCTAGCTTGCTAAAGCCACTGGACCAGGGGATATTGAAAGTCCTGTAGTCGCTAGGATGTTGTAACCGTAGGTTCTGCTCCTGAGTCTGCTTCCCACCAGCTGGGTCACAAGTCACCTTGGGCAAGTATTTCAAGCTCCCTGGCTTGTTTCTGTAATTAAGTTTCAGAAACTTGACATTTAAAGTGCTGAATCTGTGAAAAGGCAGTTTTGTGCTGTTTTGATGAATGTCCCCATTTATCAGGAGCTTTTTAATAAAATGCCAGAGAGGCATAGAAATAGCCTATAACTCATTAGGAACTAAAAGATCAGAGAAGCCAGATTTAGAGCCAGTTTTCATCGGTGGGTGTAACCTTCTCGAATGTCATGATTTCCTTGAGGTAGGCAAAATGGGGAATGTTTGTTTTGTGGGGTTTTTTCCTGGCAATAAGCGAATGCATTTTTCATCACTACGTCTCCAGTACTTTTGTAGTCTTAACATAAAATTGAGGCCTTGAGTCCCGGCAAAGATTCATCAGCCTAAAGACTTCCGCGAGTCCTCCTGACACCCCCAACCCCCTGCCCTGAGTTCTAACTGGGGTCGAGCCTCTCAGGAGTCCTCCGGGAACCTGGAAGAAGGGAACCAGCTCGGAGGCCCGGCCTCCCCGCGCCCCCGCTCCCCCGCTCCCGGGCCGGGGGTGGCGGGGCCTGCGCTAGCCGAGCGCGCCGCCTCAGCCGCGGACTTCCGCTTCCCCCCGCGCCGGCCCCGCGCGGCCCGCCCCCCGCCACAGGGGTGCTCTCTGGGCCCCCGGGGCCGCCCTTTGAGCTCCCGCGCGGGAGGGCGGGGCGGAGGGCCGGCCAGCGGCCGACGTGGGTGTTAAGCGGCCGCCCAGGCCGCGGAGGCAGAGCCGAGAGCCCGCGGCGGAGCCCGAGCAGGACGCGCGGCCAGCTGGCGCGGCGGTGAGCGCAGCCCCAGCCGGCGGTCCGGGCTGCAGGGAGCCCGCACGGGGGGCTGGGGAGAGCGGGTTGCGAGCAGCCGGCCGGGGTTCTGGGGTCCGCGGCCCGGCACGCCGTACACGTGCCCAGGGAGCTGCGGGCGCCGCCGGCGGGGGGGCGCCAGAGGCTCGCGGGCTCCGCGGCCTCCTTCCCGTAGTGTTCACCTGCTGGGAAGGTTGTCCTCTTTGCCCCCTCGGAGTGTCATCAGGCCTCTGGGCACCGCGCCGCCGCTGCCCGGGCCCGGGGCGGGGGCGTTTATGAATGGGAGACTCTTGCAGGTTGTTGGGATAGAGTCAGAGAACGTTAAAGCCAGGAAGAGAAAGTTGGAAGCAGTCTCCCTAGTAGCGGCCCCTGTGCTCACCAGGATCCGGAGCCCCGGAGCAGGAGCGCCTGGCCGGTGTCTTAGCGGCCAGACGGGCTGGCATCGCCGCGCCTTGTGTCCCGGCTCTAGTAATCGGCGGGCGGGAGGGCGGCCGCCTGCTGCGCCAGCTTGAGCCTGAAGCTGGAATCTTCCCGCAGTTCGCGTTACCAGGTGGAGAATGCGGCCTCAGAACGTTCTCCCGGTCGAGAAATTCATTTCCCTAGCAAACAGAAGGCTGCGTGGTTCGCGAGGTTGTCTGTCTGTCCTGGAGTCGGACCCACGTGTACTTGCAAGAGGGGTAAAGGGTCACTAAAAGGGTTCAGCTTTTCAACTGGCTCAGGAATGAGTTTTTAACTCCTGCTGACCAGTCTTGCCTCCTCCAAGCCATATGTGTTTTTCAAGACTTGTTGAAGCCGCCTTCTTAACCTACACAATAATTTGAATCAGTTGCCCACACGTTCTGAGTTCCCATCACTGTGTAGTATTCTAATAATTCTATGAGAGTTACTTGTGGGATTTGATGTGTTTAAGTTTGGCTTACCTGAAGGGGTTAAATTCACACTGATGGCAGTACGATCTATGCCTTTCATATAAACTAAGAAAAAAATATCCACACCTAAAGAACGCGTGGAGAAGCCACATTGGTTGGGCCCTAGGTGACTCTACCCACTTGCCTTCATTTTTCCTTTAAAAGGCAAGGTTGGATGTTTCTTTTCTTTTTGGTCAGGTTGGAATGCTCTGGAATTAAGTATTGGTTGGTAGGCACAGACTCAGAAGGCAAGACTTGAGTTGAATCCACTGACTACTTGTATGACCTTGGAGAAGCTCTTGCCTTCTGGCCTCAGTTTTCCATCTGGAAAAGGAGGAGATTGGATTAGGACCCTCATATCCTTCTCTAGGTACAGGATGGCCACGACCTTATCAACTGTAGTTATTGATACTGCCTCCCCAGTCCTATCAGTAACATAAAATGCATGTCTTTTCTGTTTAACTTAGTTGCTTTTTCAAGTCCAGTACTGTGCTTTTGTGGTTGCTGGTTTTACAATTTTTTTGTAAAGAAAGCAAGATTCTTGGTGTCTGCTCATTCACAACATGCATCAAGTGGTTAAAAAAGCTTCTTAGTGGATAAAATTATTTTCTGCTGACGTTTAGGTTGACATTGGCATTCATTAGTGATCCAGCTGGCCCACCACCCTCTGAGAGGTGGCCTGACTCGGGGCACAAAGGTCTTTAGTGTGATGAATAAAATTTTTTCCTTGTTATTCACAGATAAGTCACTTACATAGTTTGAAAACCACACAGAATTGGTTATCTTGATATTCTGTGTTAATGAACCACCTTTCCTTTTTTAAAATCTATATACAGTCCATTCCTCTGTAATAGTTGATTTTTGTCTGAAGGTAGAGGAGTAGACTCTAGTTTTCCCAAACTTTTTAGGCTCTAGCCCAAACATGCTGAATCAAGATCACTAAGGAGAGAGGCCTGGTTATTTGAATATTTAACAGGTGCCTCAGTGATTCTTATCAAACAAAATTAGGACACAGTGGACCAGGTGTTGCTTCTCAAAATGTGATTGGTGACCAGTCATTATGAGCCTCATCTGGAAGCTTGTCATGACTGGCAGGGTTTCTGGTCCCACCTGAGGCCTAGCACATCAGAATCTGTATTTTAACAAGGTCCCCAGGTGTTTTGTGTACACGGTTATGGTTGAGAAGGTCTGGTGATGACTTTGATGACAGTTACTAATGTTTGGTGCTGTGCTCCATAGTTCTAAGAGCATCTGTCCCACGTGGCTATTTGTGATTGCCTTTGTCTTATGATAATACTTCTGTTATTCACCTTTTATATGTGGGACTCCAGTTTTAGGGGCCCCAGGGCCCACCCTGCTGGTGACAGAGCAGGCACTCAGACCCACACATGTGTCACTTTGCAGAGCACCTAATCCATTCCTTTCCAGACCTACTGTTTTGTGACCTCCTCTTAGGGACTCAGCCCAGGCTGCTGTCTGAATTTAGAACTGAGCCTAGTTGACGGATAGTTCCACTCAGGCCTCTGAAAAACTAGTTTGATATGGCTTGGGTGTCGTGGTATTTGGCATTCCTTTGTAAGCTTTTCAGAAAAGTCGTTGAAATGCTCCCTACAAGGGCTGTAGCTTTCATACTCAGGGAAGGTTTTTGACTTGTGAGTTTTTTATGGGGAGATGGTGGGTGGGGAGAAGGGGAGGCCAATCGCTAAGCTGCATTGACACCTTGACCGCTCCCCCCCCTTTTTTTTTTTTTGGAGAACCGATCTCCCAGCTCCCAGAGGTCAAGGTCCCAGTAACCAGGCAGCAGTTCTAGAGAAAGGAAAGCTGCAGAGGCCTCACTGATGGTGAGCTCTTGTCTCCTTTCAGGGACATGAGACACCCGTCATAAGCTCAGAGAGTTGCCTTCCACGGAGACCAGCAGAGGAGTGGGCGAACATGAAGTCCAGTCCTGCTATCCAAGCTGCCATTGACCTCACAGCGGGAGCTGCAGGTAATTCCAGGGGAAACCCCATCCTGTATTCTTCAAGTACCTGCTACAAGTGAGATCCAGTGAAAGGATGGTGAAAATATCACCTTTGTCACTCCAGAAGCAACATGCTTTCACCTTGGAGTGAATATGTGTAATGGAAGTATAATACTGTCTTCCAAGAACAGCAGAAGGTAGAGTAGTTCCCTTATAGTAAAACTTAATGAGTCAGGGTGCAGGGTGGGAATGTCCTCAGTTTACAGCTGAAAAACCGCACAGCGCAGAGCTGAAGTCCCTTGTCCATTGTCACACAGCTGGGATGTGCAGGTGACGTGGGATTTTACTCCAAGCCTGGCAGTCTTCAGAGCCCTTGTAGTCCAGAATCACACTGTGCCATCTCTCCAGGGAAGTCCTATTTACTGTCCTTATCACTGCCAAGGCAAGAAAGGAGGACAGCCTTTAGTAAATGAGGCTGATACTTGATGGTTTCTAAAGCCCTAAAAGGGAAGGAGAGGCTCTGGGATTTGCCAGGGAATGGTGGGCTGGGCAGGGGCCGAGCCCCAGGGCAGACTGCAGCCTCACAGGCCACAAGTAAATCCTCCTGGGCAGTGCTTGCAACACACAGGTCACTCTTTGGAAAGATTACCTTTACTCAGCCTGAGGTCAGGAATTGGAAGTGTATGGGTGGTTGACTTGGTTCTCTAGGTTCCTGTGTTATTTTAGCGCCAGAGGAGTGCTGGAATGCTCCTGTTGCCCACATGAAAACCCTGGTTTACCCTTGCCCCGTACACTGATTCTTATAATGGGTTGCAGCTCCTGGGAGTGGAGAGGCCAGAGGGGTGAGTTGCCCATTGTCCTCTTATCCAGTGGGACCTCTTATCCAGATCAGGTGCAGCCACAGGGCCACCACCTGTCATCCTGTCATTCCCTTAATGGTGAAAAAGAAGTTGCAGTTTAGAGAACAAAGTATTTTCTCATGAACCAAAGGTCGACCAGGTAGGCTAATGAGAAAGGCTGCAGACGGGGCATTACAGATTGATAAGAAGTGCAGGCACCAGCTCCCAGGTGAGAGACCACAGGGGTGTCCTGGCATAGGAGGAGGGAAAACTAAGGGCTGCCTAGGTATTTCCCCACTGGCTTCTTGCCTGCTGAGTGCCCTGGGTCAGTCCCATCCCAGCTGCAGCCCCTAGGCCCCATGAACCACCCCCATGCCACATTGGGATGACACTGACCATGGGAACGGTGGACCCATTTGCTTGCCTCTGCAGTCCTGCGAATGCTCTGTGCTCCGTGTTTGTCTCTCCCATAGGATGGTATTTAACCATAGGAAAGAATCTCAGCTTTTGGAATTAAATGTCCATCAGTCAGTCTGCCAAAGATGTAGACTCTGTTGTGATAGAATTTTCTTTTTCCTCGAAAGGTATTTCTGTGTGGACAGGTATTTGGATGCCACATATGTGCTTTACAGTGAATTTTATTTTTTTTTAAAGATTTTATTTATTTGAGAGAGAGAATGAGATAGAGAGAGAGAGCATGAGAGGGGGGAGGGTCAGAGGGAGAAGCAGACTCCCCACCGAGCAGGGAGCCCGATGCGGGACTCGATCCCGGGACTCCAGGATCATGACCTGAGCCGAAGGCAGTTGCTTAACCAACTGAGCCACCCAGGCGCCCTGAATTTTAAAGATACAAATTGCAATTGTATTGTTGGGAGTCTGGTGTGTAGGGCATTTGCTGGTGGACATGCTTTTTTACAATAGTATTCACATGTTTTGGGCCCATCTACATATGGCATTTAATTCTCTTGATAACTAGTTAGGATTTCTTCCTGCACTGGTCACAGAGGGTCACCCCTCACTGATGTAGCATTGCCCTGCAGCGTCTAACTTTGGGGGATAACAGGCTCCTTTGCAGGGGTCCGTGCTTTAAGCCAGGCAAGGGGCTCCTCGGCTGGCAGAGGAGCCTCCTGTTAGTGACCTGAGAACTTCTCGGAGGTGCATGGAATGCAAACAGGAAGCCATAGCTCCACTTTGGATGGGTCTCAGTCTCCCAATGATGGAGCTAGAAGGGCCTTCAGAGACCTTTGGCTCTAACGCTCACTGTATATGTAGAAAGGAGACCCAGAGAGGGCGAGTGGATTTGCCCATGATTGCACGGCTAGATGGTGTCAAGACAGGGCTAGGCCATTGGTTACTTGGTTCCTTGACTGGCCCTGTTGTTGTCTCTGTTTTAATACTCCATAATGGGCCAACAGCACTCCTGGGGGTGGAGGTTAGTCTCAAGCCTCTGTTGCCACTGTCCGGATCGGGACATTGGGCCATCAAGGCCTGAGGTGATCTAGGTGTAGCACACATGTGTTCTTTTCCATGTTCCTCCTTTTCTTTGAAACAAACCTCCCCATCCAACAGGTTTGTGGTCCAGTTCATCTACTATAAAGTTCTGGGAAGCTGTCACTGCTTGTCTGCTAGTATAGGAGAAATTCCAGGAAAGAAATTCCAGAAATTCCAAGCAGCTAGGATGGGGGAGATTTTGCAGAAGATAGGTCATTGTATAATGTTGAAATGAGGCAGTGTGGAGCTCAGAAGATAAACTGCCTTCATGAGGAACCTTGGTCTCTCTTTAAGATACAGTAGTTTGACCACTATAACCCACTCCCTGCTTTGACTGCTCGGTTGCTCTATGCCTTAACTAGCCTAGCTTCTCAATGTGACCTAGACCATTTACCTTTATCCTCTCATGCCAAAATTCGTGTTTCTCTTGGCCATCTGGATGTCGTCTTTGGAAAAACGTCTATTCAGGTCATCTGCCCATTTTTTAATTAGAATGTTTGGGTTTTTTGGGGGGTTTTTTTGGTGTTGAGTTACAGAAGTTCTTTATATATTTTGAATATTAACCCCTTATCAGATACATCATTTGCAAATATCCTCTTTCATTCAGTAGGTTGTCTTTTTGTTTTGTTGATGGTTTCCTTCACTGTGCAAAAGCTTTTTATTTTAGTGTAGTCCCAATAGTTTATTTTTGTGTTTGTTTCCCTCACTTTAGGAGACCTATCTAGAAAATTGTTTCTAGGCCAGTGTCAAAGGGTTTACTGCCTATATGTTCTTCTAGCAGTTTTATGGTTTCAGATCTCACCTTTAGGTCTTCAATCCATTTTGAATTTATTTTTGTGTACGGTGAAAGAAAGTAGCCCAGTTTCATTCTTTTGCATGTAGCTGTCCAGTTTTCCCAGCACCATTGATAGAGGAGACTGTCTTTTCCCCATTGCATATGGCTGCCTTCTTTGTTGTGGAGTAATTGACTCTATAAGTGTGGGTCTATTTCTGGGCTCTTTATTCTGTTCTTTTGATCGGTGTCTCTTTTTGTGGCAGTACCATACTGTTTTGATTATGACAGCTTTGTAGTATCTTTTTTTTTAAAGGAAAAGGTTTAATATAAAAATTCAAGATTAACATCAATATAAATGATAAAATTACCCTTCTCTTGATAAGAGTCCAACTTTTGCCTTTTTCTTTTTAACTTCTCCTGCCATGTTCTTCCCTGTGTTTTTCTGTTACTTTCACCCCACCTCTTCCTGTCTATGGTTATATTGATCGATTCGCTCCCTCTCCCCAGTAGTTTATACTTGATCTTAGCCAAAATGCTGAGAAGTGATCCTCAGTAGTTTAGAAAGTATACTCCTACACAAATTATGATGATTAGCATTAATTTTAACACACCCTTTAACTTTACGAACATCTAGGTAGTATCTGTAACCTTCCTTTCGTCTATTCCCCAGGTACACTGTTAGCTGTTCATCTTCCTGGGTAGAAATGTGGCATTTTATTTTCTTGTTTTCCTTGTGGATTTTTTGGTTTGGGAGAAAGATAATCTATATGGTGTCTATGTGTTTATAGTCACCCTAGATTGCTAAAGTATATCCTCCAGTAATTCTTTCAAAGGGGGTATGCAAGAAATAAACTGTGAGTTCTTTGGTATCAAAAAATGTCTTTGTTTTACCTTCAAAATAAAATGCCGCTTTGGCTGGATGTAGGATTCTAGGTTTAAAACCTTTGCCTGCAGAACTTTTATGATACCTACCCCATTTACTTCTAGCATCCAGAGTATCCAATAAGTCTGCTGTCAGTCTGATTCTTATTCCTCTGTAGGTTCTCTCTCCTCTTTCTGGAAGACTTTGATTTTTTTTTTATCCTTGGAATTCCCAGATTTCTAGGAGTAAGTCTCTTTTCATCAGTCTTATTAGGTACTTGGTAAGCACTGATAATCTCAAGACCTGAATCTTTCTTTCGCTCTGGAAAGTTTTCTTCAATCATTTCCTTAATTATTTCCTCTGCTCCATTCCCTTGATTATCTTTTTCTGGAATTCCTGTCAAATGGATGTTGGAGTTTCTGGGTCTATCCTCTGTCTCTGGATCTTTCTTTATTATTTGTTTGGCCAATTGCATTGTATCCTTAGAGCATTCTTCAAGTTGATCTTCTAGATCATACCTTGTCTCTTCAAGTATGTCTCTTCTGCTATTCAGAGCATCTGTTGAGTTCTTTATTTATTTCCAAGACTTCTGGATGGTAATTTTTAATATTTCTAATCTCCTCTTGTATCTCTCTGAAGTTATTAATTACACTTCTTCTAAAGTTCTGTTTCTTACGTTGTCTGTTTCTTTAGATGTTGGCTCCTCTGTTTGCAGAGTTTTGTGTCTGTTTTTCTTAAAAATGTGGTGATTCCTGATGAACTACTGAAATTTGTATATAAATGCCTTTTCTGCTTACCAGAACTTACCTCTAGTGACTTTGAGGGATAGGCCAAACAGAAGGTCAGACAGACTATCCCAACTCCTTGATTTATGAGCATAGCTGTTTCTTCTTTATTCTGGGGTTTTTGTTCCATCCAAAGTTTCACCAATTTTTTCTTCTCAGAGTCCCAAGCCACATAATTACAGGCAATTTCTTTAAGTCCACTTGAGACCTCTCTTTTCTCAGTCTGGGAGGCAGTCTTTACATGTTCTATTTCGGAGTCCTCTCCTTCCTCCCACGATAAAACTACTTCCATTTCCCACTCTGAACTTTCTTCATCCTCTGGCTCAGAATCTTGCGCCTCTTCCCTCTTCTAGCTCTGAGGCCTTTTCCTCTTGAGGGTTTGTTTTTCCTTCCACTCTGAAGATTTCTTCCTCCTGAAGAAAGGAGGAAGAAATCTTCCTCTCTTAAGTTCTTCACCTTCTCTGGCTCAACAACCTTTACCTCTTTAACAAATAGCTCAAACCATCACTGGTTTCCTCCCCAGTTCCATGCTTTGAATCTACTAGTTTTATCTACTTTTTCTTGAATTTATATCTTCCTCCTTTCTTTTTTCATTTTGTGGGAGTGTATCTTTCAGTAATTCTTTCATAAATGATTTCTGGCTGCTAAATTTGATGAGGTTTTGCATATTTGAAAAGGTCCTTCATGCTTAATGCTTAAATGCTAATTTAACTTGGTATAGAAATTTAGGTTCAAAATCATTTTCCCTTAGAATGTTAAAGACATTATTCCATGGCTTACTAATGTTCAGTGTTGCTGATGAAAAGTCTGCTGCCAACCCGAGTATTGCTCCTTCATCCTCTCTGGAGGTTTGTAGAATGCTCGCTTTATTCTTTAAATTCAGGGGGATTTTTTCCTCTCTTCTTTCTTTGACCAGTTCATCCTCTGCAATCTCTCTGTTCTCTCCTGTTACTTCTATAGGATGCTGCATCTCTGCATCCATCAGTTGTATTGCTTATGGCTTCCTCCACACTTCCCATGACTTTGTGATTTTGTGATTCATCATGGGACAATTCCTTACTTTGGTTTGTATTGTACCCTTTAGCTTCATCTAATTTGCTAGTTATTTCTTTTCTTTTAAAAGTCAAATTTTCAATATCCTCAACTATTTTAGAGTGTGCTGCTTCTGTTTCTTTAATCCTATTTTTTGTGTGACTAAATCTTTTATTTATTGCCACTCCTACTGGAGTTCTTTGGATTTTTCATTACTTCTAAAATTTGCTTCAGGTCATTTTTTTTTTTTTTTTTTTTTAAAGATTTTAGATTATTTACTTGAGAGAGAGAATGAGCACAAGTGAGTACAAACAGCAGCGGAGAGGCAAGAGGGGTGGAGGGAGAGGGAGAAGAAGCCCCACTGAGCAGGGAGCCCTACTCGGGGCTCTATCCCAGGACCCTGAGATCACGACCTGAGCTGAAGACAGATGGTTAACTGACTGAGCCACTCAGGCGCCCCTCCTTCAAGTCATTTTTAAGAAATTTCCTTATCTCTTTAACCACTAAGTCCAGATTTTCCATCAAGCCTAACTTCATCACGGTAACTATTGACATGTCTTTGCCTTTTAAATATAATACCTGAGCCATCTTCTGGTCAGTTTCCAGCAACTGAATTCTTTCCCTATGGTGATATTTTCTTATTTCTTTGCAAAAGTCTAGTAATTTTTTTCTTATTAAAGATTTTATTTTTAAGTAATCTTTACACCCAATGTGGGGCTTGAACTCGCAACCCTGAGGTCAAGAGTTGCATGCTCTTCTGACAGCCAGCCAGGCATGCCAAGTCTAGCAGTTTCTGACTGTACACAAGACATTGTGGATATGTATTCAAAACGGGAGTGTTTTATTTTCCTGAGGAATTTTTGTTTTTGCAGGTCTGCTAGACTCTCCCAAACTAAAAAATCTTAAAAAAAAACAAAAAACAAAAAAACCACACACACACACACACACATAAATAATCCAGTGAGGGTGATTCACCTGGAAGGAAGTTCTCTGCAGAGCAGGATTTCGTCTTCTGCACAGCAGTGTCTCAGTGCCTGGACAAGGGATCCGGCCTGAGGACACACACACATGCAAAGAGCTTTGTAGTATATCTAGAAATCTGGGAGTGTAATAGCTCCAGCTTTGTTGTTTTTTCTCAAGATTACTCAGGGACGTTTGTGGTTCCATACAAATTTTAGGATTATTCTGGTTCTGTGAAAAATGCTGGTGGCATTTTGGTAGGGATTGCATTGAATCTGTTGATTTGCTTTGGGTACATGGACATTTTAACAATGTTTGTTCTTCCAATCCACGAGCATAGTACATTTTTCCATTTGTGTTGTCTTCAGTTTCTTCCTCATTGCTGTATAGTTTTCAGAGTACAAGTCTTTTACCTCCTTGGTTAAGTTTATTCCTAAGTATTTTATTCTTTTTGGTGCAATTATAAGTGGGATTGTTTTCTTAATTTCTCTTTCTGCTACTTTGTTATTAGTGTATAAGAAATGCAACAGATTTCTGTATATTTTGTATCCTACAAATTTACTTCATTTATCAGTTTTAATATTTTTTTTGGTGAAGTCTTTAAGGTTTTCTTTATTTTAAGTAGCCTCCACTCCCACTGTGGAGCATAATGCAGTGCTTGAACTCATGACCCTGAGATGAGATCAAGAGTTGGACGCTTAACCAACTGAGCTACCCAGGTGCCTCTAAGGTTTTCTATATGTACTATCATGTCCTGTGCAGTTAGTGACCGCATATCTTCTTCCTTACCAATTTGAATGCCTTTTATTTCTCATGTGATTGCTGTGGCTAGGACTTCTATTACTATGTTAACTAAGCACTGAGTGTGGACATCTCTGTCTTGTTCCTGATCATAGAGGAAAAGCGGTCAGCTTTTCACCATTGAAGATGATGTTAGCTCTGGGTTTTTCATAGATGGCCTTTATTATGTTGAGGTATGTTCTCTCTAAATCTACTTTGTTGAGAGTTTTTTTCGTGAATGGATGTTGTGTTTTGTCAAATGCTTCTCTGCATTTATTGAGATGATCATATGGTTTTTATCCTCTTGCTAATATGTATGGTGCATCCCATTGATTGATTTCAGAATATTGAAACCACCCTTGCATCCCTGGAATAAAGCCTACTTGATCTTGCTGAAGGATTATTTTTTCTGTATTGTTGAATGCTGTTAGCTTATATTTTGTTGAGGGGGATTTTTGCATCTATGTTTGTCAGGGGCATTAGCTTGTTGTTTTCTTTTTTGTAGTGTCTTTGTCTGCTTTTGATGTCAGGTAGTGCTGGCCTCCTAGAATGAATTTGGAAGTTTTCCTTTTCTATTTTTTGGAATATTTTGAGAAGGATAGGTATTCACCTTTGGATTCACCAAAATTCACCTTTGGATCCCTCTGGTCCTGGAATTTTGTTTGTTGGGAGGTTTTTTTTTTAATTACTGATTCAATGTCATTACTAGTAATTGGTCTGTTCAAACTTTTTCTTTTTTTTTTTTTTTTAAGATTTTATTTATTTACTTAGCACAAGCAGGGCTATCAGCAGGCAGAGGGAGAGGGAGAAGCAGGCTCCCTGCTGAGGGGCTCGATCCCAAGACCCTGGGATCATGACCTGAGTCACCCAGGTGCCCCTCTGTTCAAATTTTCTATTTGTGATTCTAGATATTTCTAGGCATTTATCCATTCCTTGGAGGTTGTCTAATTTGTTGTGATGTAATTTTTCATAATCTTATAATCCTTTGTATTTTTGTGATGTCCGCTTTTTCTTTTTTTATCTTTTATGGTTTTTTGTCTTTCATATGTCTGCTTTGATCTTTATTTCCTTCTACCTTTGGGCTTTGTTTTTTTTTTATAGCTCTATTTGGTATAAGGTTAAGTGGTTTGAGATTTTTCTTGTTTCTTAAGTTAGGCCTATATTGCTATAAATTTTCCTCTTGGAGATATAGCAAAAGTAGTTCTAAGATTTTGGGGCATTGTGTTTTGTTTTCATTTGTCTCCATGAATTTTTTGATTTCCCCTTTGATTTCTTGGTTGACCCATTTAGTGTTTCGTAGCATGTTATTTAACTTCCATGTATTTATGTTCTTTATGGTTTTTTTCTTGTGATTGATTTGTTTCATACTGTTGTCAAAAAGATGCTTCATATGATTTCAGTCTTCTTATATTAACTGAGATTTTTTTTGTGGCCTAACATATAGTATATTCTGGAGAATGTTCCATGTGCATTTGACATGAACGTGTAATCTGTTTTTGGATGGAATGTTCTATATGTATCTGTTATGTTCATCTGGTCTAATGTGTTGTTCAAATCCACTGTTTCCTTGTTAATTTTCTGTCTGGGTGATCTTTGATGTATGTGGGGTATTAAAGTCCCCTACTATTACTGTATTACTGTCAATTTTTCCCTTGGTGTCTGTTAATTGCTTTATGTATTTAGGTGCTCCTATGTTGGTGCATAGATATTTATAATATCCTCTTGTTTTCTGCTTGGATTGATCCCTTTATCATTATGTAGTGCCCTTCTTTGTCTCTTGCTAAAGTGTTTATTTTATGGTCTATTTTATGTAAGTATTGCCACCCCAGCTTTTTTTTTTTCCTTTGCATGTTAAATGTTTCTCCAGCCCTTCACTTTCAGTGCATGTGTGTTTAGATCTGAAGTGAATCTCTTGTGGGCAGCATATAGATAGGTTTTGCTTTCCTTTTTTTTTTTAATCCATTCAGTCACTGTGTCTTTTTCCTTTTTTTTTCTTTTCTTTTTCCTTTTCTTTCTCTTCTTTTTTCCCCCTTTTTTTTCTTTTCTTTTTAAATGCCATGCCCCATGTGAGGCTTGAACTCATGACCTGTAGATCAAGGGTTGTATTTTCTACTGACTGAGCCGGCCAGGCACCCCCCCCACCCCTTTATCTTTTGATTGGCGCATTTAGTCCATCAAGGGCCTTTTTTGATTGGAATATTTTGAAAATGATATGCCTCCCTGTGCTGTTAAACAGAACATTTATTGAGTGCCTCCATCGGGTTTGAGGTTCTCCATTTTGCATGGGTGGACAAGGTGATCCTGGACTTTCTGGTGAAGGGTCTGCTGCTTGGTCATTAGCTGTGCCCTCCCCATTTTCACCACTGACACTATCCCTGCCCTGATAGATTTCCTTAACACCTTGTCATTTTCTGACATAACTGTTTTGAGCATAGAAAACCCAAAACACTGGTCTTGGTAAAATGTAGAGTGCATCATGGTCTGAGCCCCTCTCCTGAAGAATAAAGTGCAGGGCCTTTTGGGACACCTATGAAAGACTGCAGAACGATTTCCATTTTTCGCTCAAGGAGAATGAGATGATCAGAGGTCTGTGCTCTAAGCAGGTGGAGAAATTCATAGTTACTCATAGCTTCATGGATACTTGATGTGTATCTGAGGACCTGCTAGGTCTCAGTGGCTGGTGCTGGTGTTCAGAATCGTCATCACCCACTTAAGGGGGGCCTGGACAGTATTGTCTATGATAAATTACATGGGAGTCAGTTACCTCCATAGATGAAAGGAGAGAATTGTAGTTAGCATTTGAAAATGCACTAGCCTCCTACCTTCTCTCTGTTGGAAATGTAACTGTTACAGCTATGCAACAAAGGCATATATTAACAACCGGTGATATCTGAACTATTCAAGATGATTGGGTTAAAATATGGAAAAGTTCCAGTTAAAATTGTAATGCTCTGAATGAAATGCTTTATTCAGTTTATCTGCATCTAGGTTACCTAAATTATGTACTCTCTTAAAAAATGTTGACATTCACCTCTTCTTTTGGAATGATTATTTTTATATAATGAGGGTCCTATTTTATTCCTATAAGTACCTGAGAGAGAATAACTATAATGTAGTAACATCTTATTGAATTATATTCCACTAATTCAGAACTGGGGATAATTTGGCAAGACAAAGTGGAAATGTATCATTACTTTCCTAGAAGAAATGAACTCTCCTAGAAGAAAGTAGGGATAGGATCCCAAATATACTTGTGATTGCTTAAAAGAAGAACTCAGTTTTCAGACTCCTTGAAAATGTCTGTTAATCTGCCAGTAATTATGTGGGAGTTACTCAAAACAGCCCCTCTTCTGTCTCTACTCTGCACGATTTAGTCAGAATAACTGTGTAATGTCAAAGTTATGAAATCGCATTTCTTAAATATTTATGTAAGCCTTCAACTTTTTTTTTTTTTTAAAGATTTTATTTGAGTGAGAGAGACAGGGTGTGAGCGGGACAGGACCAGGGGGTGAAGGACAAGCAGACTCCATGCTGCGCACAGAGCCCGACACAGGGCTCGATCTCACGACCTGGCGATCATGACCTGAGCCCAAATCAAGAGTCTGACGCTTGACCGACTGAGCCACCCAGGGGCCCCAGCCTTCTCTTCAATTTTGATGAATCTTTAAAAACCTAATCCAATGGTTAGATTTCCTGACACAGGCAGGGGACGTCTGAGATACAGTAATCTCTGAGGCCCAGGAAAGGTGGATGCGTTAACCAGTGGCATTTCCCAAATGCTGACGGAGTCCAGGGTCTGGGGATATGACAGGGTGGTTACAGTTCATTCTTTTCCTTATGTTCAGACTTTTTATGGGTCATCTACAGCAGTTCAGATTTTGCTGTTTTGTAAACTCTTGACAATATAAAAGCATAAAAATACATGATTGATGCTAAGCAAAGGTACGTTTCAGTGCCTTCTCTATTCAAATACAAATCATTAATTGGTAGAGTCCCAATGAAGATTTTCCGAAGGGTCAAATTTTGGCTCTTTAGGGATTAGCCAGGCTCTTTGTCGTGTTTATCTGTTGCCTCTTTCCCTGTTTTTCTGATAGTCATCTATACTGCTGGGCATTAGGCAGAGAGGAGGGATTCACTCCTGCCAGACTTCTCCCCCTCCTTTTGATATGGCTGCACAAACACAGAGTACCTGCTCTTCATGAGCCAATTCATGCAGCAGCTGTTATCTTAAGCCTCCTCATCCATTTTTATTTAATCCTCATGCTAACCGGATGAGGAACCGAGGCTCCAAAGTTAATATCGCTTGTCCAGAATCTCACAGCAGAGCCAGGCTTCAAGCCCGGGTCCATCTGACCCCATTGCCGACACGCCACACCTTTGCGTCCTGTGGTTTTGACTGTTGACCACATGTCTGTCTCTCCCACCAAGGGCGGGCTCCTTCAGGGCCGGAGCTGGGTGCCGGGCATGCTGGAGACGCTCTGTTGTTGATCGGACTGGGCTTGAAGGTTTGGGAGGGAGAGAGGTTGAAGTGAACTGCAACAGAAGCAAGCCCTGGGGGAGGCTGCTTATCTCTCATTTCCGCGGGTGTTTGATGCTGCGTTCTCAAACAGTACACTGGTGCTGGAGAAGACTTCTGTCCTGGTTTTAGGGGGCACAGCATGTGTACTGACCGGGCAGCCCTTTGACACCTTGAAAGTGAAGATGCAGACATTCCCCGACCTATACCGGGGCCTCACCGACTGCTGCCTGAAGACCTACTCCCAGGTGGGCTTCCGCGGCTTCTACAAGGGGACCAGCCCAGCACTGATCGCCAACATCGCCGAGAACTCTGTCCTCTTCATGTGCTACGGCTTCTGCCAACAGGTGGTGCGGAAAGTGGTTGGACTGGAAAAGCAGGCCAGGCTGAGGTGAGTGGTGGGCACTAACGCTTTTTCCGTTTGTTTCAAAAGACAACACTGTTGCATAGTCAAGATTTTTACGATATTCTCCCCCTTTATGGGAAGAATGTTTTCCTTTTTTAAAATAACCACTTTCTGTCTGATCGTGAAGTCGTATACTGTCATCATATAAAACTTGGCAAACAGGTATTCTGCAGAAGGATTGCCTGTAATGCACCATGGAGAATGAGCCACCCTTACGTGTTGGTATTCTCCAGGAAGATGCTTCTCAGATATTACTTCTCCTGTGGGCACAAGGGCTGGACTGGAGCCGTAGATGCAACTCGTGCGCCGAGTTTCGGGTTCCACTTCATCAGCAAAATGCAGAGAATCGGAAGAAGCTGCCTGAGCCAGATAGGTTTGAGAGAAACTTAGAATTTTAGGAAGAGTTGGAAGCATCTGTGAAGATGGAGATGAACCTACTCATTGGTCAAGTCTGCCCAAACATTAGACTTTGGCTTGTGCTTGGTCATCCCTTGGATGTTTATTTACACAGAGACTATAAAGAATTCGGGAACCACTGGGATGTGTAGCCTTTCCTTTTTTCAACATTGATTTATTTTAAATCATTTAAAATTGTATCAGCTTCATGGTTGCAAAGGGCAGATAGCCATATGGGTCGTTTGGAATTGGAATCCCTATTGTAACTCAGGAACCACCTGACTAAAGTAGGCCCCTTTTGTACAGCAATGTTCTCTGGAGGTACCTAGCAGTCTCAAAGATGTGCCCTTTTATAGGCAAGAGTTTTGTCTTCATGGATGGAACTTATTTTTTAGAGGCTTGGGACTGGATGAAGTCACCCAGGGAGATAGCATCTGTAGAGAGCTGCACACTGATTCTAGGACCTTCCAGCCCGGAAGGGTCACAAAGAAGAGGAGGAAGTAAATAAGCAGGAGACAAACTAGGAGAATGTGGGATCTCATGATAGAGACTGACAGAACACTGTAGCGACTGTCGCTCTCCCCCCGGGGGGGAGACTTTGGGAGGAGACCAGAGGTTTAGGTCCCCGGCAGCATTCCTAGAGGAGGATGCCTCGTGGAGAAGACAGAGACAGCAAGCAGCCACGTGAGGTCCTGGAGGAAGTCCTGCAGCCAAGAAGCCATCCTGTTTCATGTGGCCTCCCCGCACCTTCCTCGTTTTCGGTCTTGATGAGGTGGCAGGGGGCTGCATCTTCCTCCAGTGGAGCGGTGTTTGCTGATTACCTGGCAGGGAAATGCTACCTTAGAGTTTACAGAGCTGGGACACCCATGGCTTTCCTGTTTTGTTTAGCCCTCATCATGGTCCTGGGAGAACAGCAAAGCCTGTGCTGTTCTCTGTTTTAGAGAGGGGGACTCGGACCTGCAGATACTGGCTTAGGATCCTATTATTTGAGTTCACAGCCGAGAGTAGGACCCACAGCCATGTCTTCCGAGTCCCCGTCCAGTACTCTTTCCGTAAGACCAGAGTCGGGGCTCTGGACTATGTGGTGGGGGTCGGGTCTAGAGGAAAGCGTGGTAAGTAGAGGCAATGAAAGGAAAGCAGTGCTTGGAAGAACCTGCCGGGAATTTCAGCAGTAATACCGTAAATATTTGCCTGTCCTTGGTTTGAACACCACCCCGAGTAGGGTTCTTCTTTGACCTTTGGCCACGTGAGGTCTTAACACAGCAGGAGTGTTCAGGTACATGTTTGTTGAATGGGTGACAAGCAGTCGATTCTTCAAATCGTATCCTATGCCTCCTGCGTTTCAGTTCCAGGTCCAAACACCTCTACTGCAGGTGCAGCCTGGGGCCCCGCACACCTCATCGAGTGCCCTGGTAGAGGGGATTATTTATGAGAGAGCCAAAGTCCACTGCAAGTCTGATTTGGCCTTGTTGCACCAGAACAACATGCTTGTATTCATTCAGGCGGCCGACTCGTTACTGCATCTTAGGTTGAATAGATGTCCACATCGAGTGATGTCACCTTTGTTCAGCAAAGTTGGCAACTCTGGTTACTGACCCTAACTGTTGCTGGTCAGCGAGTTGATGGAGAGTCCCTGAGGGAGACAGAGTACAGATCTGCAGGCTGGCCGAAAGACCGCAGAAACCACTTTAAGCTTTGGTTTTGACAAACCACTACGTAGGTGTGAACTGTGTTGGACAGTTTCCATACACTAGAAGCTAAGTGCAAGTACAGTCGTATGTCTGGCTCTCGCCAGGTAACGGTCTGATACCTGATTCTCTAAAATGAAAAGCAAGTCCAGACTGCAAGCAGGCTCATCCCCCTGGAAGAAAGCCTCGCTCCCAGCCAACTCTTCTGGGACCTGAGTGTAGCAGGCCAAGGAGGCCTGGGCCCCTGCCTGCATCTGTCCGGTGGCACCGAGACCAGGTCACCAGGGAATAGAAGGTTGGGGCTTAGATTGGAGATGGCCCCTGATTTTATGCTCCTGTCTGACCTCAGTTTGTGTGACTGTTTAACGGAACTCTGCGACAGCTGAATATGCCAGGTCTATTAGGCTTTTGCTCACGGTTTGGGGAAAACCTGTGAGGGGATCCCACTACCCAGGGCAGCCAGGTGAGGGGGTTACCTCATGGGGCTGTGGCGGCCTGGTGGTTAGGTGACGGTGGGCTGCTGGCATTGAACGGGTGAGAGTCAGGGAGCCAGTCATCCTGTGAGCAGCTGGGTCCTTCCTGCCCCACCCCAGGTGCCTGCCAAGCTCCTGTGACAGAACACTGTCTGGGTTGGAAGGGATCTTATTTTCCGACCCTCGTGAACACTCAGAGAATTCCTGACAACTGATTTCTCAGACTTTCCCCTGTATTTTTGAACTCTGATGGGCCCTTACTTTCACAGCCCTGCTGGTGGCTGGTGGTACCAGACCCTTCTGAGGTGAGATGAATACTTCAGGTTTTTGTGTTTATGTGCATTTGTTCCTCCATTTAGATTTCCGACGTAGCCATTTTACCTCCAGCCATCGAGCTTGCTGACGGGCACTGCCTTCACCACCCCCTCAGCATCGCGCACTCCTGGTGCCCTCTGTGGCTGAGGTCAGGAGGTCGTCAGCAGAGCTGGGAATTCTTTCTGCAATGAGCAGCTTTTTGGTTAAAAATTTATCTGGGGCTTTCATCTACAACAACAGTTATGTTATACATGTGGTTGCTCCAGGTTGGATTTGGGGCACGCACGGATGGCTCCAGAACCTTGTTTTATGAAGCTTAGTGGCAGATACACTCAAGTATTGACGATTTGTGTCTTTGGGGTGGTGGGAGTTTGGATAATTTTTTCCTCCATCTCTCTTTTTTTTGTTTTGTTTTGTATATCCCTATGTCTTAGTTCAGGCTGCTCTAACAAAATACTGTCAGCTGGGTGGCCTAACGTTTGTTTCTCACAGTTTGGGAAACTGGAAAGTCCGAGGTCATGGTGCTGGTTGTTGGTGTCTGGTGAGGGCCCATTTGCTGGCTTACATAGGGACACCTCCTTGCTGTGTCCTCAAAGGGTGGAGAGAGATCGATGGTCTCTTAAGACAGTAATCCCATCATGGGGGAGTTCTACCCTCACGACCTCATCTAAACCTAATTACTTCCTACAGGTCCCCTCCAAATACCATCATTTTTTTGGGGGGGACTAAGGCTTCAGCATAGAGCTTTAGGGATGGGGGATACACTCTGTGCATAGCACTCTGACTAATAAAAGGGGCATGGATTTTGCTGTCAGGCAGACCCGGGTTTGAATCCTAACTACCACATAGTAGTGGTATGACTGGGTGCATTATGTATTCTATGTATTGTTTTTCCACATGAAAAATGGGGTGTTGGTGTTGGCCTCACACAGCTTTGGGATCCTTAGATGAAACAGTGTGTGCAAGTTCCCAGTGGGCACTCAGAAAAGTGTTCCTCTCCTTTGATCCTTGCTCTCCCTTACCAGCCGAGTGCTTTGCGTGGTGAGTGAATGAATGTGTAACCGGCCTCCTGTGCTGGTTCCCTTCCAGTGACCTGCAGAACGCGGCCGCGGGTTCCTTCGCCTCTGCCTTTGCTGCCCTGGTGCTCTGCCCCACCGAGCTTGTCAAGTGCCGGCTGCAGACCATGTATGAGATGGAGTCATCAGGAAAGATAGCCAGAAGCCAAAAGTAAGCACTGCTTGGGCACAAACGTTGGGGCTCTGTTGCCTTGGTGCACTGAGTATTTGTCAATTTTATATTATACTTAAAACTACGTGGCAGAGAAGGAGATTTATCTACTCCAAAATACTGTGTTTTTAGAACTCTTTCCCCTACCAGGCAGAGGATAGCTTTCTGCATGAACTTTCTGATGGTTGGATCCACCCCCGCTCACACAACAGAACACTGTATGCGGATATTCAATACCTGGGAAGCGGAGGGGGAGGGGGCGCGGGGGGCGGGGGGGAGCCTCCTATCACTCTTGGCTCGTTGAATGTGTGAGGCATGGTCCCCAGCTGTGTTGGAGGCACATAGCAGACAGCTTTGGAGCCGTGTCTGAGAGCTGGGCCTTCATAAGTGCCAATTTGGGTTCCAAGATGAATATTTGATGCCCGTTCCCAGATTTCATGTGGGCTGATCAGCCCAGATCCCAGGGTCACTTCCTTACCTCCCTCCCCGATCCTTCACATGTCCCCACAGAGGACCCAGGTTCTGAGAAAACTCCTGAGCCCTCGTGAGCTACTCTGTAACCATCAAAACACTCTCCCCCTCAGCCTTGAAAACAGATCCTAGTTACATGAGAGTGTGTCATATGCAGTATGATTTATTTGGATTGTGAAGCAATTTATTGTCTTTATTACTCTCAATACTTGCTTATTTATCTTAACATCTGGCCGACTAAAGCTCTTTGTCACTGTGGTTAACTCAAAGTCTGTAAATCTGATGGGAAAAATCAGATAAATTGACCATTTACAGAATTAGTCTCCTCCCGGTAAGGATGGGGTCTCTAATAGAGTTCTGTATCCTGCACCCTTGAGATTCATTACAACCAGTTTGAATCTATTATTTATAGTCTAGAGGTCCAAAAGCATAAGTCTTTAAAACTTTTTATTGAAATACAATGTACACACAGAAATCGTAAGTGGGGGTTCTAATAGTCATTAAACACTTTTGTAACCAGTGCCCAGATTAAGAGGTAGAACATGAACAGCACCCACAAAGTTGCTCTCATGTTCCTTAGAAGTAGGTGATGGGTATTAAAAAGGGCACGTGTTATACACAAACAGTGAATCATGGAACACTACATCAAAAACTGATGATGTAATGTATGGTGATTAACATAATAAAAGAAAAAAGGTAGTTTAAGGTATTTTTAAAAATTTTTTAATTTAAATTCAATTTAGTTAACATATAATGTATTATTAGTTCCAGGGGTAGAATTTAGTGATTCATCACTTACATACAACACCCAGTGCTCATTACATCAAGCACCCTCTTTAATGCCCATCACCCAGTTACCCCATCCCCCTACCCACCTCCCCTCCAGCAACCTTCAGTTTGTTTCCTAAGGTACTTTCACAGAAAGTAATTGTTGGCTCCAAAAACTTAAGCAAATGGACACCTTGCACAAAAGTAAATAATGGTTGACTATCTTTTAGGTGTGGCTGTGCCCACCCAGGGGTATATGGTAGCCTGGGGATAAGACTTGGGTCAGAAGGTAGGCTAATCGTGTTAAGTTGATTACTGTGTTACATTCCCATTATAGAATGGGAGCTGAGTTGCAAGAAGGACCTGGATAATGAGTGATGTGTGATGAAGCTTTCTGAAATGCTTTTGATTACCTGGGAGTTTGATTCTTCACTGGTCCAAGTGAGGTCACCTGCTGAGAGCAAAGTGAGGAGCAAGGGGTTCTCTAAACCACAATAAGGATGTGGTTTCTGGTGCTGTTTGTTTTTCTGACAGATAAAGCCTGCCATGGTGCACACCATCAGGAAGATGGGTCTACACAGAAAGTGTCCTGCATTCCAGCTGCTACAGGGCACTGATCATCCTGAAATAAAAATTCTTGCATACCTACTTTCTAAGAACTAAATTCTCGGTGCTTCTTGCCCTGTAGAATTTCTAAGAATTTCCTTTGTCTTGCCTTCAAGTAACATCTACTCCCTTGCTCATTCCCTGCACTAACACAAAACAAAATAAACCCTAAGCATGTGAACAGATTCCTTCAATACACACCAGTTCAAAAGAAAGATTGAGGAGGGTAGGCATTGAGGGAGGTAGAGGACTGAGCAAATACAAGGCCATTTTTTATTCTTGCTGAGCTTGGACAGCTCCTTCTTGTAATTTCTCTTATTCGTTGTTGGAAGGAAGTGGGTATTGGCTCTTTTACATCTTGGATAATGACATCTAGAATGTATGAATGCACTTTTTTTTTTTTTTCAAATGAACTGACAAAGGAATTTGTTTATTGAGGGCAAGAGGATGCAAGCAATATAAAAATCAAGAGCTTGTCTGGCTTTCCCTGACTTTTCTTTCTCTGCTTGTCAGATGGGGGTTGGATTTTATTTGTACATTTTCTGAGGGTCCCGATCTGCTCATGGAATCCTTTATACAGGGGGAAGCTGTGGGGCAGATTCCTGAAGACCCCTTCTCCCCCTGCCTTCGGGAGAACTGTCATCAGGCAGGAGTGTTGCTCGGTGCCACCTACTTCTTTCCCTTCTGTTTCATGTGTACCACAAAACAGACATTGCCTGCAGTGGTGAGCCGAGCAGTTAGCGAAAAGCAGCTCTGGGAGTCTGCTCTGCCATGTCGGCACTGGTCCAGGTCCTTCATTGTTTTGTCCACAGCCAGAGGAGGGCTTTCTGATTTTCCAAAAAGTCCAGGGACCTCCTTTTCCAGGAGTATTCCCAGGGCCTCCTTTGCTGAGTGGCACACTTGGGAAATGCGAACATGGTTCCATTTGAGATGGGGTTCTGGCGTGGTCTGCTGAAATCTTGGCCGGGGGCGCGGCAGGCACACGCAGCTCTGTATGAATGTGCACTTTAATAATGTGTCATCGCTGTCGGATAGTTCAGGTGAGAACAGCTGTCCTAAAATAATTGTATCTGTGCTTCTCTGAGATTTCTTCCCTGCAGAAGCCTCTTATTCTCAGAATTCGGGTCGCTCAGTTTCTAGAATCAGCTGTTCCCTGCCTGCCCAGGGCTGAGCCAGGCCTGCCACCAGGCTGGGAGCGCTGGCCTCACTGCCCCCCCCATTCCCCCCTCCCCTCACCGCCCTAAGCGCAGCTCCCTGTCTGTTTGCAGCACCGTCTGGTCTGTGGTGAAGAGCGTCCTCAGGAAGGACGGCCCCTTGGGCTTCTACCACGGCCTCTCCAGCACCTTACTCCGAGAGGTGCCCGGCTATTTCTTCTTCTTTGGCGGTTATGAACTGAGCAGGTCGTTTTTTGCCTCAGGGAGATCGAAGGATGAACTAGGTAAGCGTGCGCTGGGGTTTCTGGAGGCTGGAAAGGACCTTGGCATCTTCCTCAGGGTGCACTCATGTCCTCACCATGGGGCTGAAGCAGTGCATCCCAAACTTCTTCACTAGAATAACATTTTAGGGGAGAATGCAGAAATTACTTTCCTGTGGGAAATCTCCAATAACAGGGTAAATCGCCTGTAGAGCATTTTGCAATAAGCTTAAAACTTGGTAATAAATCTTGAGAGTGTTTCCAGAGCACTGAAAACTGTCGTTCTTTCTAGCTTGTCCTGTGTAGCTGCTTGGCACGGCCATGTCCATATTTGGCTTGCATGAATGATTGCTTTTTTCTTCTCAAACCCATCTCTTCAGTGTTTTGGACTTATTCTGGGGTTAGGCAAGCTCCCAGGCTTAAGTATCGTGTTTAATAAGACAACTTTGGTTTTCACGGTAAAGGAAGAATCAGGGCTGTGGGGCATTAAAATAATGAAAAACTTCAGACTGAGAGGGTTGGAAAAAATGTGACCTGTGTTTCATTGGGCACTGTTCTCCTTCCCCATGGCGGGGGGCGGGGGGGCACTGCCATGTTGCTGGGGGCCTGCTGGTTCTGTGTGGGCCAGCCCTCTGGAGGGCAGGCCAGGTGAGCCACAGCGTCACAGTGACCAGCACCAATGCGGTCCTACCGTGATGAGGGCAGCCCCAGAGTGCCACATAGGTCCTTGTGCCCGTGAGCAGGGACCCCGGAGTGGGCTTGATCCCTGAGGTCATGACCTGAGCTGAAGGCAGATGCCTTACTGACTGAGCCACCCAGGCGCCCCAAGCATCAGCATTTTTATTCCCGTCTACCTGCAGCCTCTCCTACACTGACTTCTGGAAATGCTGTTCTTGAGACAAAAACCGCTGTTTGCTCATGTCCTTGTCCAGGCCCTGTCCCTCTGATGTTAAGCGGTGGAGTTGGTGGAATCTGCCTCTGGCTTGCTGTTTACCCAGTGGATTGCGTCAAATCCAGAATTCAAGTTCTTTCTATGTCTGGAAAACAGGCAGGATTTATCGGAACCTTCATAAGCATTGTGAAAAATGAAGGTGAGTCTGCTCATTGCAGAAACGGAGTGGCTGTGTACAGACTGGTCATTTCACTGTAAGCCTCGTTGAGGTTGATCACGTGTGCGTGGTTGCTCTCTCCCCCCCCCCCCACCCCCCCCCCCCCGGTCTCCTGTCCCTTTTCTAGCACAGTTTCCCGCTTCCAAACCCCTTCTTTAGCTTCCTTCCATTCTCAAGAACGTTTGATGTTGTTGTTCCTCACTCCTGGGCCAGGATTCTTTGTTCTAAATAGGCTGGAGGGAACTTTAAAAATATAGACTGCCTAAGGGGACAAATGCTTTGAAGTCAGCTCCACTTGTTTTATATAATATGGATAGTATCAGAAAATGATCTCTAACAGAGCCACCAAGGGATTTAAAAGAACGTGCAAGTCCTTAATGCTAAGACTTCCTGAAGGTGATTGGCTCTGAATTTTGAGAGTTATGCAGGAGGATAAAGATTTTCTAGGTGATGTTTGTATAACGCCAGGATCGTGCCACTGGTGAGTAAAGACCTGTCCTTCCAGCATCCACTGTACATCTTTCACCTTGGGATGTGAACTTCTCGGGCTTGATTTTGAGAGCGAGCACAGTTGCAGGGTGTGGAAACCGTTTAGTTCATACCCCAAAGTTGCGTGACACTTCATAGTTTCACAGAGTACTTAGGCCTCCCTCGTCCACTTGGATCTTCATAACCACCTTGGGCAGTGCCAACAGTAGACACAGGATTCTGACTCTGCTTTTGGCCCGATGCCTCGTGGTCCTTGCCTTCCCAGGTGACCCTGCAAGGCTGCCGCCCCCTGTGGTCCTGGGGTTGCTTCTGTCTGCCCAGGTGAGGCCTCTGTTCTGCCCAGTCCACTTACCAGGAGTGAGCTGGGCCTGGGATTAGTGTGTGGTACCTGAGCATCACCCAGCCTTGCTGGAAGACCTGATGCCTGTCCTCGTTTCCATTTGTTCCCATTCATCCAGGGAAACCTGGAAAAAGTCCTCCCAGCACTTGTTGGCGTTCAGTGCGTTGTCTGGATTTGTAGGTGTCCAGCCCTGTGCTCTGAGGCTTCACGGGGTCTCTCTGAGGAGGGGCGTCTCAGTCTTTGATCACTTTTTGTCTTCTAGGAATAACGGCCTTATATTCTGGACTGAAACCTACTATGATTCGAGCATTCCCTGCCAATGGGGCGCTCTTTTTGGCCTATGAATATAGCAGGAAGCTGATGATGAGCCAGTTTGAAGCCTATTGAAGTGTCCTGGTGAACCGAGATCCAAGTCTAGGCGTTTGACGACTACAGTTCATCTCAGGGTTTCGTGGAGTACAAGACCAATGTGGAATTATTTTGGTTTTGTAGGAATTTTTTGTTTTGTTTGGTCTTCCCTTATTCTACCCTAAATCTTAAACTTTGTGGAAAGGGCCTCTATTTTATATCCTAAAATTTCTGCCCATATTTGTACTGAAGTAGAGAAGTTGCTGCTCTTGTCCTTGGTGGGACATTAAGGGTGAGCTGCCGGCCCTGCGCACAGTCTGAAAGGCTAAATATAGTTTTGTCGGGGCTTTGGCATAAACCTGTATGTGTCCATGCAGATTGGGTGGTCACCTGTTGAATTCTCAGATCTCACCAGAAAACCTCAGAGGTAACCATGTTTCATGAAGCTGGCTATGAACGATTCCTTATTCTAGATGTAGGCTCTCTTTTAAAATCTTAGTACCTGCACTACACTAAGTGGCTAAAGTTAAGTTTTTCTGTGGTGCTTGAAAACTAAAATATCCATGTAGATTTTGTAGAGGAGAACATACCTGCATACTGGTGTGGCTTCCACGTGAACGATTTAAGTTAGGAGTAAGCCTCTTGGATTTTCCCAAGATGTTCTACTGTTAAAATAGTGCCATTCATTTCCTTGGTGGGATCGTCTTCTGCACCTGATGCACTGTCAGGTGCAGTGGGAGTAGCACGCCCCTCACCTGCGCCAGCTTCCCTTCTCTCCCGAAGAACTCCCCCTCTGCTGGGCTTTAGCTTGAGGGAGAGGCTGAGGGGAGGGGGGCTCTGCTGCTGTGCTTTGTGAAGACCCGTGACTGACAACAGCCCTTAGCTGCTTCTGTCTCTGGGTCCTGGCCCGGGTGGGATTCCAGAGTATTTCTTTGGACCACTCACTTATTGCCTCCACCGTTCAGAAACCCTTCCCGGGAGCAGAGTGCCAAAGCCAAGAGAAGCCCTTATTCCCTGTCTGGTACCTGAAGGACAGTGCTCGTGGGCACAGTCCTCACTCTGCTGGAACTGGACAGAACCTAGTGCTTGTCCTCCACAGTGGGTGATGTCGGGGCTGACCTTTAAGTTTATCTTGGGATCCATGACTGCCATGTTTCTTACAGTGTTGGAGCCTTTTACATTTGGTACTGGCAGTCCCTGGCTTTTCATGATTGTATAAAGGGGCAGACTTTATAAAGTGATGAAACAAGCAAAGTAATTTTATTAAGCTATGCCATATGTATGCACTAACCACCACCATAAAACCCCAGGTCACCTGGTGTAAGAGGGTCCTTTCTTATCCCCACTTAGGCAAGCCCCCTCCTTCCGTGCTGCTCCAAGACCAGCACGGGCTCTCTCAGAAACAGGTGTTCTTAAGCAGCCTGTTAGGCTAGAAGCGAGCAGGCTGACCCTGCTAATGTCTGTCCCGTGTGCGTGTCTGTCCTTGTTGGCACACTGTAAGCCTTGCGTGAACCCTCCGGTTTCCTGAAGCTTTTTGTTCTCTGCAGAGCCTCTCTGCTAACTCTAGCCATGCGCCAGAAGCAAGAGGGTCAGGGAAGCGAGCTGCTGACCCCCAGGGGCTGCTGCAGACATTTGGGGAGGGGGGTGCTCGGGGTTGTGCCTCAGGGACTCCAGAGCAATGGCTGGTCTGCCATCTGCTTTTTCTTTGAAAGAAAATCATGTTTTCTACCTTTTCTCTCTGTTCTTAAATGGTCAGTAGCTACTGAGTGGTGCTTCATCTGGACAGGCCTGGACTGAAGCAAAAGAGAAAATGGGGGCTGGCTTCCAGCAGGAAGTGAACTACTTCAGAATCCATGAGCCCAGTCGAGTTAGGCCCGTCGGCAGTGGACCTTCTCACACGTTGTCCTTTAAAGATTTAACTGTCTGCAATAGCAACAGTCCGAGGCAAGTAAAAGTAGGAGTAAGGAATGAAACCTAAATCAGGGGAGTTTTTTTTTTCATTCTATCTGCTTAATTCGTGGTTTGGTATTTGGACACAGTTGGTACCATTTCAGCTCTGTACTCCAGACAAAAACAGTAACTTGAAATCATGTTTAAAGCAATTGTGTTCTATCATCATTAAATTATTTACCTAATATTTGAGTATATGATGAGTTGTTTTAAGTACTTTACATGCTAAGAGCCATTCTTGTGAGGAATGTTTGAGTTATGTAGAGTAATATTTCAAGGTGGTGGTTTTATTGCAATGAGGATTGTGTTTTGTCGGCAATATTCCTGATGTAAAATAATTTCACTCTAACTGACAAACATATGTGTTCTTTATATACACTGCAGTTGTGAAAGTTGGCCCGCTAGCATTATTCTCTGCCTGGTTATGCGTGTGATGAGACTGATGTGGCAGGATGCTATTCTACTTTTAAAAATAGTTAAACTTCCTATTAAATTTTGGGTAATTCTATTCCAGGGTAGTCAGTTCTATTTGATAAAACCACTATCATTCAGATGTATTATGGTGTAAAATTCTCAAGTTGTTCAAGGAAGTATTTACATCAGGTTCTAAGGAGGCAGCCCCCATAAATTCTCTTTATATGAGCAAAAAGCACAAGGGTGGAAACTCATAATGGCCAGGAATTTTGATGCATCGTGGAGGGTTAGGGAAGAGAAACCTTAACTATAATCTTCTTTTAAAAAGCAAGTCTTAAAAATTGGGGTTTCCTTCCTTCCTTATTGCCAGCTAAGTATCCCCCCGCCCCCCATACCTAAGCCTGCCCCCTGGTGTGCACCTAAGCTCTGTGACTTACGGCTGCGTGCATTTTCAAGGGAACAGTACATGCTGTTCAGCCACAACACGTGTTCCTGTAACACAGATTACAGCAAGTAATGTAGTCTGATCTTTTCCTAAAAAGCCTTTAGATGGGCTGTTGCACTGGCAGCTGGGACCCTTTGAGGGCTATTTGGAGGGGAAAAGAGCACCTGTATCCAGGCCATGTCCATAAGTAAGGACAAGTAAGATACAATGACGTGAAGGTACTTAGAATAAAATAGCATCCAGTACCAAAGAGAATAGGATTCCCTATGGACATAGGACTAACCAGTGTTTATAATGAAAAGATGATCTTTCTTCACAGAGTTCCCTACATTTAAATTAATTTGGCTGGGAGCAGGGTCAGGGAGGGGAGAGGGTTGGATTTTTAAATAATCTAGATTTCTCTAGGCAGACATTTCCTTTGACTTCACTGTGATGCTACAAAAAAAGATAAAGAATCTACAGTAATGTCTGCTTATGTTTACCAAGATTCTCTTGTCCTCCCCCAGGACAGTGTGTGTGATGAAGCTTGAACACAAGCACCAGTGGGAAGCAGTTCTCTGGGCTTAAAACAGGCTTTGGTGCCAATGTGATGTTTATTAAATAGCTTATAAATCAAGTAGAGGAAGAAAATAGAAATGACCTTTCTAATCTGAAATTACAAATGTGAAAGTAGGGAATACTTATCCAAAAATACATAATAAGCCTCACACAATATGGTGAGGAATCATTTTAAATGTTATTTTCAAGCTCTTAAATTTGGAACACAGTACCCAGAAACATAACTGCTTCAGAAAATAAAAAGCACCACTGACATTTTACTTTGTATATATTTAAGGTTTCTCAAAAACGTATGTACATAAATGTAAATATAAGCATACCAGCAAGGAAGTAGGTTTAGAAGACATAAATATGTGGCAGGGATTGTGAAGAACATGATTCTGTCCTAGAAAGGGAACTACACTTGATCAGGTATCAGCTACGACTTCATCAAAATACACCTCGACTGCAAACTCTGGACGGTAAATTTTCCATGTTTTTTGTTTATGGGGATTATCCAATTCATTTCTTGGAAGATAAAGCCTAGAAAAGAAGAAACATTGTTTCAAGCATGGAAGGTCAACCGAGGTTGGTCTCAGCCCCTCTCCTGCATCTCTGTTAGCTTCCCGGGAGCCAAGTCCCCCCCAACCTTGACTAGCGAACAGAATCTTAATCATCAATAACATGTCACTGATTCTTCTCACATTGCCTTTTATGGAATTAGAGACATTTGACTTTAGTAAAACAAATTGCCATATGAAATCAGACTGGATGTGTATTAAAACCAAGTACTAAAATACCAAGTGTCTCTTAAATGAGAACATTGGCATATTTGGCTAATTAACCACCTTGTAACGAATAAAACCGCTGTACCTAGTAGTAGGGAAACCTAGTAATCTATAAAAGTGAGGAGAAAAGTGATCTAATGTGTTGCCTCTCCAACACGATCATGGTGTTGTAAAGGAAAAATTGTGCCCCTTAGCAAGAACTACCCTGGAGCAGTAGCACCAAATGAAGTTCTACCCAGCTGTCTCCTGAGGGACTTTCTTCGTGTTATGAGTCAAAGTTTGTTTACACCCAGGGAAAAATTTTCCATCAAAAACCCAAAGTTCACTCCATTAAATATGTGTATTAGAAGTATGTAGACCAGATGTTCCATTTACTGTTGCCTTACTGGACTTGAGGTATGATGAGATGTTCAGATTTGAAGAAAAGGCTAGGATTATATGTAATGAGAACTGTCAGTTCATGCCATGTACAATCATAACTAAACTACTTCAAAACTTTTAAAAATATTTTTCCCTTTTTGTATTGGATGATGGTATGATGATATCAATACATCTCAGATTCTCAGCACTGAACAAATACTCCTTAAAGTACTAGAGAACTAGAATTCTAGAGAACTTCTAGACTCAGAAATGAATTTCCAGATAGGGAAGAAGTTTCCTTGGAATAGTAATCTTCAGTTAATTACTTTTTAAAAAAACTTTTTGCAATTTGGTCACTAGAAAATCATTATAAAAAAAAATGGAGACAATGATTTTTTTTAAAGCTGTCTTCATTGATGCTTACTGTGTCTTATAACTTCTGCCCTAGATCTAAGTATGTCAGTCACCTTAAGCTAGCTGAAGCCTTCCTCGAGGATGCCTTCCTTTTTGGCATAGAATTTGGTGGGTGGTCATCAGTAAATTAAAACATATGGAGGACTTGCCATAGGGTAACTGAGCAGACTCACACTAAAAACTTATGGGATTTATTACCACACTCAAGATCTGATTAGAATATGTTTTAACTTATGTGACATAGTCCTATGGCATGAACTTTTAGGATAATGCCACAGTGGTTCTCAAGAATAGCCCTATATTTCACATAACCTGATTAAGAGGTGGAAGGCAATGAAGAATGGGGGACTTGAGGATTTCTTGGTTTCTATAAATTGAGGTTAGGAGTGCCTCTCTGCCTTACACAGACCTTGGAGATTAAGCCGTTTCTACTGGATTATATCAGAGCCATACCTGTTATTTTGTATAAAAGATGTGTGGAACCAAAAGAAAAATGGGCAGTTGTCATAGTATTTAGGAAGATCCTAAAATTAAAAAAAAAAGTTATTTTTCATAATAAAAATACTAAAAACTAATTCCAAAGGGATTAAATTTCTTTCTATATTTGTCAAACAATTGGAGCCATTAAACACCCAGCACTTAAGAGTCTATATAACCTTTCACGACACAAAGGAGGAGGCTTTAAGAAATGGCTGTGTCTTTCTCTTGTTTCTATCCAAATTTCAGGAAATGTCATTTTTTCTATATTTATAAACCCAGACACTAGTCCTCTAATCTAGTTTCCATAGTGCTGACCAGAGCCCGATGCCAGTTTATGTCCAAAGACATTGTCCATTTCTACAAGCAGTTACGTGGATAATCAACTGTCAGTAGTAAGAATACCTACACGTGAAAGTGTTTCCGTCTCATGGCCCTTGAAAAATCACAAAGTTACCAACACTACCTGGGCCAGTACTTCCTGTACCAGTGCTTCTGCGCAGAGACCACTGATTGAGAGTTCAGACCGGCTTCAGGAATCAAAGGGTAGCCGTCTGGTAAGGGGACGATCCAGGTCACTTGCTTCCACCCAGATACCATTTCTCTATCAAACAGATCCTCCCACAACAGGGAGCAAGCAGGGGGTGAAGGAGAGCACAGGATACACACTCTAAATTGATCAAGATTGTTCATTGTTAGCAGTTCTGCTTGATGATTTTAATAGGAAAACAGAACTACTGAGTCTTAGAAATTTGTTTCCTACAGAATAACACTTGTACACTTTGTGACTGCTCAGAAATTACTCATGATATTCAGAGTAATGACCAAAGTAAATATCCTCATTTTTCATAAGGTAAATATTGGATTAAAAATACTATTTAAAATGAATTATATATCCATTCAAAGGAAAGTCAAATCTCCCTCATTTTAAAGTACTTTATAAATTATGGGGAGCAATGTGTTTTAAAGATACAAAACAAAAATGTGATCACTACTCTGCAGTAAACATACTTTGGTATTTTTTATTTGAAAATATATGCAAGTTGTACATCGTAAGTTTTTGATGTAGTGTTCAATGATTCATTAGTTGCATATAACACCCAGTGCTCATCACAACACGTGCCCTCTTAATGCCCATCACCTGGCTGTCCCCTCCCCCAGCCCCCCTCCCCTCTGAAAACCTTAGTTTGTTTCCCGGAGTCCAGAGTCTCTCATGGTTCCTCTCCCTCTCTGATTTGCAAGTTGTATAGAATTTAGAAAAAATAACTGAGCAAAAATCTCTTTACCTATGTTCCCTTTAAAAATTTTGTTACAGACCTGACTTGTTTTTCTCCCCCTTCCTGGCTAGGGGTTGACATCTCCTATCCTATTCCTTGCCAGGAATTGTAGTAAAGGAAAGCCAGAATCTAAGAATCATTCAAAAGGCCAGACAAGAACACTGGCGTAGATTGTTTCTTGATTACTCACCGAAGAAGAGAGAAACTGCACTTTCACATCATCATACAGAGGTGGGCAGTTGGATAGATGAATTATTATGCTGTCTGCTTCAACATCATGAAGAATCTGTGAATGAGCCCATGGAATTCAGAACTATAACCCCAGTCAGTGGGTGAATAAGAGTGAAGTTCAGTTTGCTTATCGAGCCTTCCTGGATTTATCAAGCACACTTGGTCTCATAGTGTAGTCATTACACATCTAAATAAATGTGAATTCTATACAGTTGCAATACTGTTTACATTTTTAAAAGGCCGACATGTTTGTGGAGATTATGGTACTGCACTGTTGAAAAGTGAAATACTCAGTTTTCTATTAGAATTTAAACATTACTGTTGAATGTGTGTCATTCGATTTTCATAAGCTAGGACACACTAAGAAGCTCAGTTTTAAAGCTGGCATTCACATTCAAAAAACAATACGTAATTGGTCACGTTTTATCAAAAAGGTGTTTGCTGATGGGATCATAGGCCTTGTCCATAGCCGACTACTGGATGGAGTGATCAAAGATCGGCCAAGTTTCTGGAATGAAGGACTTTGAAGCTATACTGAGTATTTCTTTGTTACTGATTTACCCTTGTATAATAGTGGCACCCGCAATGAGAAAGGTCTGTGCTAGTCCTTGTGCAAAATACAAAAAGAAGGTGCAGACTCAGGTGATGCTTCAGGGAGCTATAGACATAAGAAACAGTAGTAGAATGGCATAGATTACATGTCAGGCTGGATAATGAAGACTGTGTGTGGTTGTGTGCTCTGGGGAGGTTAATGAGAAGCACAGAGTAAGAAAGCTTCATAGAGGGGCGCCTGGGTGGCTCAGTCATTAAGCGTCTGCCTTCGGCTCAGGTCGTGATCCCAGGGTCCTGGGATGGAGCCCCATGCCCTGTGTCAGGCTCCCTGCTCAGCAGGAGGCCTGCTTCTCCCTCGCCCACTCCCCCTGCTTGTGTTACCTCTCTCGCTGTGTGTCACATAAATAAAATCGTGTAAAAAAAAAAATGCTTCACAGAGGAATGAAATGGAGTTGGGATTGGAAGGATCTGTATACATGAGGAGCACTGAAAAGAGAATCCTGTGCAGACAGGGTGGTGTGGGGGAGGGAGAGGAAAGACCACCAAACCTATGAAATAGAAATGAGAGTGTTGTGTTCCAAGGGCCAGAGGGTACCCAATCTACTTGGAATGGATTCTGCGGGTCAAGTTACTGATAGAAATAAGCTCAGGTCTCACGTATGATAGGGAAATATATTAAAGGTTCAAGAGCCAGGAAATAAGAAAAGTTGTTGAAGCATGTGTGTGTATGTTGGGGGGGTCATGTCCTATGTGATAACGTGGCCTATAGTTATCATTTAGTGATTATAGCTCACAAGGCAACTTCACATATATTATCTAATCGAATCCTCACAACACTTGAGATGTGATTTTTATTCTACAGATATACTGAGCCAAAGATATTAACTGGCTTTGACTACAAGCACATAGTGCGTTCTTCTCCTCTACTTACAGCTTTTCACAGTAGGAGCAGAGAAATACCTGCATATTGCAGATCTCTCTACACTGTATTATATGAGGAGAAGGAAAAGGTAGGGAGACCACTGTAGAGATCTGGGCATGAGCAAATGAGGTGCTGGACTAGGCGGTGGCAATGGGAACAGAAAGGAATGGAGAGAATGAAGAGAGATTTCAAAGGTATAATCAACAGGAATTGGTGACTGGATGTGGGCCCACGGCGAAGAGAGAATCAAAGATACTACATTTTAAGGCCTGAGTGAGAGAATTCTGGTGTCATTTGCAGAGGCAGAGGAAAAGCTCATCTGACAAATTTGGATTGACAAATGTGGTTACATTGTTGGGGCAGAGGCAAATGTGCTTACGTTGTTGTAGCTCCTGCACCTACCACATGGTGGATGCTCATAAACATGTGCAGAGTGGATGAAAGAAAAAAAAAAAAAGTTTAAAGCAGGGGAATGGATGAGCAGAACCAAGAGTAGAGTATGTGCAGAAATAAGAACAGAAAGTCGAGGATCAGGTCTGGGTGAGTGCCTTCCGTGGGGCAAAGGGGAAGGAGTGGTGTTGGAAAAGTAATAGGAGAAGAAAGACAAAACCCTGAGAGAGAATTTTGAGGGTTTATATTTCTTAGACCCAGGAAGGTTTCTTATTGCTTTAGAAAAGGTAGGTAGTCTAAGGCACTTCTTCAGCATTTAAGAAAACACACTATCAGGTCCCATTGCTTTGGGCAAAGAGATATATATGTTCCTCATCTGACCACTCTTGCGTTACTTCTCACAGTGCACTCCCATAGGACATCTGAGGTAGAGTCACTTGGGACATTGCTAACTCTAGAGATTCCTGGACCCCATTCCAGATTTCTTGAATCATACTTTTGGGGTACAGTCTAGGTATCTGCATCTTTACAGGCTTCTAGGTGATTCCCATGCACACTAAAATTTCAGAATCAGTGCCATATTATAAAATGACCAAGAAGACAATATGGCTAAAAAATGACCAGATAACATGAATTTAAAATTCTGATAGATTCCTGGGAACATGCTTGGCATGTATGGAAAAGTGAAAGGCAAAGCAACACTCTGAACTGAAAATATATTCTGGAAAATGCCCTAAAAAAACTATCTTGAATACAACATGCTGGTTTGACGTTGAGATTTGAAACAAACACCAGAATTTTCAGTTTACATGCTCTTACCCAACAGTTTTTGGAAGCAGAACAGAAAAAGACGATCTTGTGCTGCATTATTATTTGTACTTTTAGATCATTTCCATTGCCTTTTCCAACACCTGAAGGAAATAAAGTTAGGCTCATTAGAGCAAAGAGCAAAATGTCTCACCAATTAACATTATGGATTAAAGAGAAAATTATGACAGCTAACAGTGTGTCAATATTGAATCATTTGGGTCTTGCTTGGATTCCGTCTTCAAAAAACAAAGTTTTGAGCCCAACTTTGTCTCCTAAAGCACAATTTATAAGGCTGGAGGGGGAAAAAAGACATATAGTTCAGCTCCTAGGACTTAGAATTTCATCTCTTCACCTTTCTAGAAAAAAAAATTAGGGTAGGTAACTTGCAACCTTTCCTGCTAATGTGTTGCTTGCTTCAGACATCCGATGTTTCTTAAATAGTCTAAATTCCTCTTGCCCTCATCTAACTCCAGTTCCTCGGGCAGTCTCTAAGAAAATATTGGACAGCTGTATCCAAACATTTCTGTGGCATTCAGGACACATCTATAGACAAATGGTTTCTTGCTCTTTATTCCATTCAAATGACCCCCTTCTTTTAGTAGTTCTTAAAGGGCTGGTTTCTCAAACCTTCAATTAATTCTTACAGCTTTTCTTTTAACCATGAATGTCACAAATATGCACAGAAGTAAAGGTACAGAATTAAAAACATATTCTAACAAAGTCATATTAATCGTTCTTGATATTCATATTTGCATTGTTTTCACTAATACCATATTATTAATTTATATTAAGCACCATCATTTCTTAGGCTTACTTCCCCCATCCCATTCCAGTTGCAGAACTCCTTTCCACTGATGTCCACCAGAAATCAGTGAAATGTAGAACTAAATTCAAATACTTATCACATGACAGGAAAGGGCATTGATTTATAAGCTTAATTCCCTGACATTTAAAACTTTTAAAATAAAGCATATTTACACAATATAAAAGGTAAAAAAGACATGAGGTGAAGAGTTGGTCTCACCCAACCCCACCTGTTTATTTCTCCAGCTCCAAATGGATAACTAATATTTTTATGCACATATAATCAAATATGAAGTCTCCCAGAGATTTTTATATATGTATGCACAAATATGAATACATATTATTTCCCACTTGTTTTACAGAAATTGTGGAATACCCTAACACTGTCCTGTACCTTGCATTTTTTAAGTACATGTCAAAATTTTTATTTAACTCATTAATTAAAAAACAGTAAAATATTACAGCTGATTCAAAGTAAACTACAAGCCACTGAGAAAAACAGTATGGAGTTTCCTCACAAAATTAGAAATAGAATTACCATATGGTCCAGTAATTTTGCTACTAGGTATTTACCCAAAGAATATTAAAACACTAATTTGAAGAGATATATACACCCTTATGTTTACTGCAGCATTATTTATAATAGCCAATATATGGAGGCATTCCAAATGTGTATTGATAGATGAATAGATAAGGAAGATGTAGTGAAGATGTGTATACACACACACACACAATGGAATATTGCTCAGCTGTAAAAAAAAATATATATGAAATCTTGCCATTTGCAACAATGTGGATGGACCTAGAGGGTATAACGCTAAGTGAAATAAGTCAGAGAGAGAGACAAATATATGATTCCACTCATATGTGGAATTTTTTTAAAAAATGAAAAAAACCCCCAAAAATCAGACTCTTAAATACAGAGAACAAACTGGTGGTTGCCAAAAGGGAGGTGGGTGGCGGGATGGGTGAGATAAAGGGGAATAAAGAGTACACATTTTTTTAAAGATTTTTATGTATTTATTTGAGAGAGAGAGAGAAAGCACAAGCAGGGGGAGGGGCAGAGGGAGAAGTAGGCTCCCCGCAGGACTCTGGGATCACAACCTGAGCCAAAGGCAGACACTTAGACTGAGCCCCCCAGGCGCCCCATGAGAGTACAGTTATCTGGATGAACACTGAGTAATGTATAAAATTATTGAATCATTATATTGTAACCTGAAGCTAATATAAACTAATGTATGTTAGTTATACTTCAATTAGAAAAAGTACTGCACATCTATAGGGGGATAAAGGCTGATGACATGAGTTTACAAATAGATACAAAATGGCTCAATAATCGCTTTCCACTAGACACAACTAATTTGTATTTTTATGTATAAAAATTTATAGTATTATTAGTTTTCTACAACTTAATGAGTTATAAAGAGCTTAAAGACCATGAGAGGTAGAGATAATCCTGGAAGGGTGCACAAAACAAAATACTGCTCATTTCAAAGTCTTTCACCCTTTTTTCTGACAGTTTCCCCATCCCCCTTCTGTTTTGATCATAACAACCTCAAAGGAAGATTATTCTTATTCCAAAAGAAGGCTTGTGTCTCTAACACTGAGTCAGGAAGAAATAGGAAATCTGAACAGACCAATTACTAGAAATGAAACTGAATTGGTAATCAAACAACTCCCAACAAACTAAAGCTCAGGACCAGATGGAATCACAGGTGAATTCTACTAAACATCTAAAGAAGAGTTAATACCTATTCTCCTCAAACTATCCCAAAAAAATAGAAGGGGAAGGAAAACGTCCAAATATATTCTACAAGGCCAGCATTACCCATACCAAAACCAGATTAAAGTCACTCCAAAAAAAACCCCCAAAAAACAAAACTATAGGCCAGTATTTCCAATGAACATAGGTATAAAAATCCTCAACCAAATATTAGCAAACTACATTCAACAATACATTAAAAGGATCATTTACCACGATCAGTGGTAATTTATTTTGGGGATGCAAGGATGGTTCAATACTTTCAAATCAGTCAACATGGTACACCACATTAGCAAAAGGAGGATAAAAACTACATGATGGCTCTTTTTTGCTGCTGGGGAGATGGCAGAGTAGGAGGATCCTGAGCTCACCTGTCCCACAGACACACCAAGATAACAGCCACATCAGTGGAACTAACTCTGAAAAGGACCCAAAGACTGGCAGAACAGACTTTCCACAGTAGAATGGAGACCAGATCGAAAAGGGTAGGTGAGATGGAGACAGAGCTGAGAACCAAACCCTCGGTAAGACTAACCACAAACAGGAGGGAACCCTGAGCATGGAGAAGCAAGAGGCTCAGACCCCACAGCAGGCACAGGAGACCTGCACTGACAAGACAAATCCCCATAACATTCAGCTTTGAAAACTAGTGGGGCTTAATAGGTTTTTAGGACCAGCAGGGCTCAACTCCAGATACTTTATTTATTTGAGTATAATTAACTTAAGTGCTATATTAGTTTCAGGTGTACAATATAACAATCCAACAATTCTATACACTACTCAGTGCTCATCAAGGTCAGTGTACTATTAATCCTCTTTATCTGTTTCACCAATCCCTTACCCCACTTTCCCTCTGGCAACCACCAGTTTGTTCTCTGTATTTAAGAGTCTAATTTTTTGTCTTTTTCTTTGTTCTGTTTCTTAAATTACCGATATGAATGAAATCATATGGTATTTGTCTTTCTCTGATTGACTTACTGCACTTAACAATATACCCTCTAGGTCCATTCATGCTGTTCAAATGGCAAGATTTCATTCTTTTTTATGGTTGAATAATATTCCATTATACATACACGCACATATATATGCCAACTCTTCTTTATCCATTTACCTATTGATGGACACTTGAGTTGCTTCCATATATTGGCTATAGTAAATAATGCTGCAATAAACAAAGGGGTATCTATCTATCATCTATCTATATCTATCTACATATCTATCTATCTTTTCAAGTTAATGTTTTCATATTCTTTGGGTAAATACCCAGTAGTGGAATTACTGGATCATATGGTAATTCTATTTTTAATTTTGTGAGGAAACTCTCTACTGCAGGCAGTCCACAGTGCCTGCACCAATTTGCATTCCCACCAACAATGTACAAGGGTTTCTTTTTCTCCAATTCCTCAACACTTGTTTCTTGTATTCTTTATCCTAGCTATTCTGACAGGTGTAAAGTGATAGGTCATTATGGTTTTGATTCATATTTCCTTGATGATTAGTGATGTTGAGAATCTTCTCATATGTCTGTTGCCCATGTATATGCCTTTTTGTGAAAAATGTCTATTCAGGTCTTCTGCCCATTTTTTAATCTGATAGTTTTTTGGTGTTGAGTTGTATATGTTCTTTATATATTTTGGATATTAACCCTTTATCAGATATATCATTTACAAATATCCTCTCCCATTTAGTAGGTTGTATTTTTATTTGGTTCATGGTTTCCCTCATTGTGCAAAAGCTTTTTATTTTGGTGTGGTCCCAATAGTTTAATTTTGCTTTTTTTCCCCTCACCTTAGGAGATATATGTAGAAAGATGTTGCTATGGCCATGTTAAAGAAATTATGGTGTCTGGTCTCTTCTATCAATTTTATGGTTTTAGGTCTTACATTTAGGTCTTTAATCCACTCTGAGTTTGTGTGTAGAGTATAAGAAGTCCAGTTTCACTCCTTTGCATGTAGCTGCTCAGTTTTCCCAACATCACTTGTTAAAGAGACTATCTTTTTCCCATCGTATATTCTTGCCTCCTTTGTCATAGATTAATTGGCCATAAAAGCGTTGGTTCATTTTTGGGCTCATTATTCCAGTCCACTGATGTGTCTATTTTTGTGGTTACTACAACTTTGTAGTATATTTTGAAATCTGGGATTGTGATACCTCCAGCTTTGTTGTTATTTGTCAAGATTGCTTTGGCTATTTGGGGTCTTCTGTGGTTCCACACAAATTTTAGGATTATTCGTTCTATTTCTCCAAAAAATATTGTTGGTATTTTGATAGGGATTGCATTAAATCTGTGGATTGCTTTGGGTAGTATGAACATTTTAACAATTTAAAATTTTAACAATGGGATTGTTTTCTTAACTTCTCTTTCTGCTACTTCATTATTAGTGTATAGAAAGACAACAGATTTCTGTATGTTAATTTGGTGTCCTGTGACTTTACTGAATTATCAGTTATGGATGTTTTTGGTAAGGGATTTTTTTTTTAAGATTTTATTTTATTTATTTGAGAGAGAGAGAGGGAGTGCAGGGGGGCAGGAGCAGGGGGGGGAGGGGGGGGGGGGGGGAGAAGGAGGGAGAAGGAAAGGGAGAGAATCCCAAGCATATTCACACTGAGTGCAGAGCCCAACTCAGTGCTCGATCCCACAACCCTGAGATCATGACCTGAGCCTAAACCAAGAGTTGGATGCTTAACTGACTGAGCCACCCAGGTGCCCTGATGAAAGGTTTTCTATATATCATATCATAGCATCTGTCAATAGTGACAGTTTTACTTTTTCCTTACCAATTTGAATGCCTTTTATTTCTTTTTCTTGTCTGATTGTTATGGCCAAGACTTACAGCACTATGTTGAATAAAAGTAGTGAGAGTAGACATTCTTGTCTTATTCCTGATCTTAGAGGAAAAGTTCTCAGTTTTTCACCATTGAGGATGATGTTAGCTGTGAATTTTTTATGCATGGCCTTTATTATGTTAAGGTATGTTCTCTCCAATCTTCCTTTTTGAGAATTTTTATCATGAATGAATGTTGTACTTTGTCAAATGCTTTTTCTGCATCTACTGAAATGGTCATATGGTTTTTATCCTTTCTCTTGATTTATCATATTGATTGATTTGAAAATACTGAGCCACCCTTACATCCTTGGCATAAATTCCACTGGATCATGGTGAATTTTTTTTAACATATTGTTGGGTTCAATTTGCTAATATTTTTTGAGGATTTTTACATCTATGTTCATCAGAGATATTGGCCTGTAGTTTTCTTTTTTGGTAGTGTCTTTTTTTTTTTTTAAGATTTTATTTATCTGTTTGAGAGAACGCGTGCATGAGAGTGGGGAGAGTGGCAGAGGGAGAGAGAGGCAAGCTCCCTGCTGAGCAGGGACCCAGATGCAGGGCTTGACTCCAGGACCTCAGAATCTTGACCTGACCCAAAGGCAGACACTTAACTGATTGAGCCACCCAGGTGCCCTATATTTTGGTAGTATCTTATCTCATTTTGGTATCAAGAAAATGCTGGCCTCTTACAAAGATTTTGAAAGCTTTCCCTCCTCTTCTATTTTTTGAAATAGTTTGAGGAGAATAGGTATTAACCCTTTAACTGTTTGGTAGAATTCACCTGTGAAGCCATGTGGTCCTGGACTTTTGTTGGTTGGGAGTTATTTGATTACTGACTCAATTTCATTGCTAGTAATTGGCCCTTTCAAATTTTCTATTTCTTCCTGATTCAATTTTGGAAAACTACAGGTTGTGTAACATCGGTCTTAGCAACATTTTTCTAGTTATGTCTCCTCCAGTATGGGAAACAAAAGGAACAATAAGCCATTGGGACTATTCCAAAATAAGCTTTTGCACAGTGAAGGTTGAAACCCACTAACAAGTTGAAAAGGCAACCTCCTGAATAGAAGATATTTTTCAAATGATATATCTGATAAGGAGTTAATATCCAAAATATATAAAGAACTTATAAAACTCAACACCAAAAAAACAATCCAATTTAAAGGTCCTCTGCCCTGAATAAACATTTTCCAAAGAGGACATACAGATGGCTGACACATGAAAAGATGCTCAACATCACTAATCATGAGAGGAACATAAATCAAAACCATAATAATATATCACTTGACACCTGTCAGAATGGCAAAAATCAAAAACACAAGAAAAAACAAGTGTTGGCAAGGATGTGGAGAATGAGGAACACTTGCGCACTGTTGGTTAGAATGTAAATTGGAGTAGCTCCTGTGAAAAGCAGTATTGAGGTTCCTTAAGAAATGAAAAATAGAAATACCATATGATCCAGTAAATTAAACTACTGGGTATTTACCCAAAGAGGACAAAAACAGTAACTTGAAAAAGATATCCGCACCTCTATGTTTATTGCAGCATTATTTACAATAGTCAAAACTTGGAAGCGACTCAAGTGTCCATTGATAGATGAATAAAGAGGTGGTACACACACACACACACACACACACAGGAATATTATTCACCCATGGAAGAATGTGATTTTGCCATTTGTGACAGTGTGGATGGACCTACAGTGTATTATGCTAAATGAAATAAGCCAGACAAAAAAGGACAAATACCATGTGGTTTTGCTTATATGTGGAATCTAAAAAATAAAACAAAAAAATGAACAAACAAAAAGTAGAACCAGAACTGTAAATACAGAGAACAAACTGATGGTTACCAGAGGGAAGGCAGGTGGGGAGATGCACAAACTAGGTGAAGGAGAGCGGGAGATACAGGCTTCCAGTCATGGAATGAATAAGTCATGGGGATAAAAGGTGCAGCATAGGAAATATAGTGAGTGATACTGTAATAGTGTTGTATGGTGATGGACGGTAGCTACACTTGTGAGCATAACATAACGTATGGACTTGTCGAATCACTAGGTTATGTATCTAAAATGAATGTAATATTTTGTGTCAAGTATACTTCAATAAAGAAATAGTTTATAAAAATAAGGGGGAGACAACATGTAGAAGTCCAAGAATTGTTACTATAAAAGAATGGCAACCAAAAAAAAAAAAAATGAAGAAGAAAGCCACTGTTGCTGGCACTGATTTATGGATGGGCAGAGAGGTGGGGGATAAAATCAGAGAAATGGATGATGAGGGATAGACAGGGTGTGGTGAGACATGCCAGAGACATTTTAGTTCAAGTCAACTCAACAGAGATTTACTGAGCTCCAACTATGTGTCATGATCTAGGGGATTCAAAGATGAATGAATAATGGTCTCTGTCCTCATGCAATTCGCAATATAGAGTATATCACCTGACATAGACTAAGTAAATATAGTGTTATAAATACTACACCTCAATATAAGCAAATGGGTGATTACAGGTTGCGTTCTCCCAGAAGTAGACCCTGAGCCAACCCTTTGGGTGCTAGTGATTTATAAATGAAGTGCTCCTAGGAAGAATTCATAAGATCCAAGGAAGGGTGGGATTCAGCAGATTCAGCTTGATCCATGGAGAATTCTTGAGCGTAAATTATCCTGCAGAATTTGTCACACTTTGAAGCATTGGAGTTGTTTTTGTACAGCTGCTAGTCATTGTCTATGGGCTGCCCAACAGGGTGGTGTCACTCTCAGGGATTTTGGGTTCCATATAAGTGAGTTGGCTCCAGTGGTAATTCTCCAAAGATTATAGCAAAGGGGGTGGAGGCTGGGGGGTGGGATCACAGAGCTGGTGGAAGGGATCCAAGGGGATCTTGATGGGGCACCAAGAGTCTCCAACCCCAAGGGCTAACAGAACGTCTCAGCCTAGAGGGTACAGCTTGATGGACAAGCTAAAAAGGGGATAAGTGGATAATAAGTAAAATTAAAAAAGAAAGAAAGAAAGGAAATGGCTGGTGTCATTAGCTTTGGCCTGATTATTTACCTGGGTGCAAAAAGAATGGTAACTTACCATGCAACCCTTCTTAAATTGGCTCTGCAAGCCTGGGCCCACATGGTACTGAACAACTGCTAAGATTGCAACTTTGTCTGAAGTCTTCATGAGGAATCTCAAACTGGACTCTTATAATCTATTTTATGTTAGCCCGAGACTAGCAAACCAAACCCATGAAACTCTCTCCCAGTTTTCCCCTACAGTACTCGTCCATTTGGGTTAGCTCCTCTGTTCTCCACATCTGCACCTTACAGTCTTAACTAAACAATGTTTCTACAGAGTTTATATAAAATTTAAAATATTAACAGAGAAGTCACAGTCTTAGGATATAATATCAGACTGAGAAACATATGAAATTCTAGAACTTATTAAAAAAACATTTTAAAGCTTAGAATTTTGAGAAACAATTCCCATTCTCACTCTTCATGTTAGAAAAATATATTAAAATTCCACTGGACCAAATGCCTATTTGCCTGTCTGGAACAGTTAAATACTCACAGGGGTTTGTATAGATACTGTTGGTCCCATTGTTCACAAAGAGGAAATTGAACAGAGTATACACTCAGATACAGTATTGGCTCTCATGCCACTGAGTTGGTTTTATGGTTGGGTTTATATTTCTTGGTGGGAGAAACTGCTCCAGTGGCTGACTGTGTTTTTCCTGGTCTACAATAAAGTGGTCTACTCTTTTTGCAGGACCCCACTGAATGTGGAAAGGGAACAGGGCAAAACATTGCTGACCACTACCTTCTGACACCTGTTGGACAAGCCTGGCTCTGCCCTGGAGAAGTGTGACAGCAGCTAGAATTCTGAGTGAGGTCAGCCATTAGGACCCACGACAACCCTGTCCCTGCTAATTCACACACAGCTGATGATACAGTCATAATGGACTCTCTAGAGGACTTTGCAGTCTGCAAAGCCTTTTCACAAACAGTTGCTTACTTATACACACAGGCAGCCTTCGGCCAGAACAGACTGTATTTCAAGGGTCTGACTGCACAGTGCTTGTTTGGAAACCTAGACCAAAATTTCCCACAGAAACAATGCCCCTGGGTTGACATTTGTTTTCACAAGCCAGAAACCTATGCAATCTGTTTGTGGTAATCCATTAAAATTCCTCACCACCACCTATTGTGTGTGTGGTGGGGAAGAAGGGATATAAAAATAATTTGAAAAAGGCATTTCATATTTTAATTTTTTGATTATGCAGTTTATATATATATGTGTGTGTGTATATATATATATACATATATTTATTTATTTATTTAAAGGATTCTTCTATTTCTGAATAATTGGATGACATGTTAAAAAAATATATCTAGATCTTATTTTGTGTGACTCCCCAGAAGGCTAAAAACACTAGGCTGTCTGGATGGATACCAATGTCCTGGCACCATACCACCCACGAGAGACCCGGCACCTCTGCATGGTCCACAGTCTGACTTTGGGGAGTCAGAGCATCACTCCCTGCTGTGCCTCTGGCAGTGAGAGTGAGGCCCCAGCCCATCCCCATTGAGGTGGCCCTGCTCTGCCGCCTCCCCTGTGAGCTCTGCAGGAAGGGAGGTGGGTGATGGAGAATTAGAGACTTGAGGATGGTTCCATCTCTCTCCCTCCTCCTCCCCTCCCCTTCCATTTCCTTTCTCAAGTCCCAGAGATGGATGATCTAATTTTCCTGCCTCCCTGGGTGATGGTGGATCCCAGTCTCTCTCCTGACATTCTCGAAGCAGATGAACAGTCAGCTCTTTTAAAGTTTATAAGGATTTTTACTCCTGGTAATAACTAGTAAGAGCTAGGAGGCTGAAAGACACCCCCCCCCCCCCCCCCCGAGTCCAGATTTCTCCCAACCCCCTTTCTGTGTTCACGTAGATTCTGGTAGGGAAGACTGGGTGCTGTCCCCTAGGAAGCTGTCTTTGACCCCTCAGCTGGGCAGGGGCCAGTCTGTCTGGGCCCCAACACTGTGGTCAGCTCTTTATCTATGCGCACTCATTCCTCCCCTTCTTAAGGGCAGAGAAACACTAGCAAGGGGCTGGCCCAAAGCAGGCACTTGGTAGTTATTCGTAAAAAAAGAATTTGTGGCAGAAAATTCATTTGCTGTTTGGGTATTTAAGACATCTTTGTGTATTTAAGACGTCTTAAGACATCTTGAGTTGCTAGGGGTGAGGGGACTAAGGGTGGAGGAGGGAGTGGAGAGGAAGAGACCAGGGTGATGAGAGGAAAAAAGGGTTTCTGAAAGGGGCATGTGAGAAAATGATACAGGGCTGCCAAGATGAACCCTGAACTAGAGGTGGACATGAGGAAGAGGTGGTCTCCCGGGCGCATGAGCCCCTTCCTCTCTTTTCCATCAGAGGTGCTATTCTGAAAAGCCCACCTTGGGCTGAGGCCAAGGCAGCAAGGGAAGGGGATGGAGCCCCCCAGACTGGTGAAGAGAGGACATCTAAGGGCTGCTGGGCTCTTCCAGGGGGAGGGGTTCACACATGAGGATGCATAAAAGGACAGCCATGAGTTGGGATTGTCGGTAGAGACAGGAGCAACCGTCCCATACCTGAAGAGTCAGAACATTGACCTCCTGCCCAATTCTCCAATTACACATAAAGCACTTACCATGAATTGAATAAATAATGATTTTTTTAATCTTGAGTGTTTTTCTTGGAGGGAGAGTCATGTTGTAGATATTTTTCACATCTGCAAAATATCCAACATATCTATTCTGCAAAACAACAGAAGCCTCAATTTAAGTGGAGATGAAAAGTCTTCACTCAGCATTCCTCATTTTTTTTTTTCACATAGAATTTAGGGAGAATCATTAATTAAACATTTATTGAGTGCCATTATATAACTAGGCATGTTTATGTTTGTTGCCTCATGACTGAATATCTCCCTTAGAAGAAAAATACTGAACTCAGGGGCGCCTGGGTGGCTCAGTTGTTGGGCGTCTGCCTTCGGCTCAAGTCATGGTCCCAGGGTCCTGGGATCAAGCTTGGTGTCGGACTCCCTGCTCGGCGGGAAGCCTGCTTCTCCCTCTGCCCCTCGCCCCTGCTTGTGTTTCCTCTCTTTCTGTGTCTCTCTGTCAAATGAATAAATAAAATCTTTAAAAAAAAAAAATACTGAACTCAGTGCTGTGGGGAAGGAACAAGAAGGGGGCCAGGTGTTGTTTATAGGCTACTTTCGATTGAGAGGGCACCTAACCAGAACCAACGGAAAGAGCTACAACATTACATCAAGATGTAGTTAATGTAACTGTGGAAAAGCTCAGTCTGAGGGTGGAGGCTTAGCTGTGATTAGGTTAAAGGAAGATTTGTGGTTTGGCAGAGAGTAGCCTCCTAGTCATGAAAGGACTCGAGAAGACCTCCACACACCACTAGGTAGATAAATATGCTCTTATCCCTGTGGCCAGCTTGACTGTATTCTCTTTTCATTTCCCCAATTCTATTTTGGCAAGGAAGTCCTTCTCCTGTAGCAAGCTGCTTAGAAGGGCTCTCCTTGACTTTAAGGTTTTTTTTTTAAGTTTTAGGTAATCTCTATACCCACCTGGGGCTTGAACTTACAACCCTGAGATCAAGAGTCTCATGCTCTACCAACTGAGCCAGCCAGGCGACCCTCTCCTTGATTCTTCAGGAAGTGGAAGAGTTCTGGGGGTGCATGGGTGGCACAGTTGGTTAAGCATCTGACTCTTGGTTTTGGCTCAGGTTGTGATCTCAGGGTCATGCGATCGAAACTTTCTTTGGGTGTTCAGCACAGGGAGTCTGCTTAAGACTCTCTCTCCTTCTCCCTCTGCACAACCCCCCCCCCCCCCGTGCACTCTCTCTCTCAAATAAATAAATCTTAAAAAAAAAAAGAAGTGGAAGAGTTCTGGTACTGAATCAACTGGACTTTTTTCCCCCACCCAATGGGAAGTGTTAATAAAATTAACTGCCATACTTTCTATTTGAAAGGGCCAGTCAAAAGAAAGGCTCATGCAAGTTCTTAACTTGGGGATGGATGAAATGTGGTCCACAGAGCAGGCTACAAAGCACAATCAAAATATGACAGTATCTGCGATTTACCACCCCCCATGGAGGGAACTCTGTCCTGGGGCCTTGCCAACCCAGCACTCACACCTGAGGCCAAGTCCTTGTCTTGTTAGTCCAGTGAATCGGAAGAGAGTCCTTTGTAGCCTATGATGTACCAGTATGTACCAGTTCTGGGCTGGAGTTAGAGAAACTGCAGGGTGCAGAAGTGGTGGGGGGAGGGCAGATGTGCAGGGAGAATCCTTGAAGGAGTTCCATCTAACAGCCCCTCGGCTCCTGCCACAAGATTCTCTACTTTCCACTGAAGTCTTGTAACCCACCAGGGCCCTCAAGCTGCTTCTGCCCCCACTCTTCCTTCTCCTACAGCCTCAGACAACAAGGCTTTGGAGCAGAAGTTCGTACAACGAACGTGTGTCTAGTAAGCATTCCCTACACACAAAGGGGATACTGTGTGAGACACTTTGGGAGGCAAATGGTGCTAAGATGGGTAAGACATGGACCTTGGCTGCAAAAGGGGTAGAGAAGTCACCACTTCAAACAGCTAGAGAATTGTGAGAAGTAACTTAGTCCCCCCGAAAAACACGAAGTGCTGTAAGAACTGAAAAAGCGAGAGACACTCTATGTTCAGAGGGAAAGTGGCTCCTGGAGAGGGGCCTCCATGAGCAGCGGACAGGGTGGGAAACCCTAAACAGTCCAAATGTGTTGGTGTGTGGGACATGGGAGGCACATAGTGCAAGAAATGGTTGGAAAAGTCACGCTGTAGAAGACCTTGAGGGCCACCGGCTGTCAGAAACCAGTACGGGTCTTGAGCATGGAAAGGGCATGATTCCCTGACTAGGCTTCAGTAAGTTCGTTTATGACTTTTAGCCTATGTTCTTTGACTTTTTTTTCCTTCCTTTTTCGCTTGGGGGTGGCAGAAAAGTATCAGTGGATAAGGCTGCGTTCTTTTGTCCCAAACTAAACATCTAGCGTCAGCAGTTACCATGTGCTGCTAACAAAGGCCAAGGGTATCTAACTGGCTCCCAGCACTTAACTCCACAAACTTTCAGTCACAGCCACATCCATGTCTACTTAAGGGTTCCTAACCAGCTCTTACTTCAGCTTGAGGAGCAATACAGAAAAGGCAATGTAGAGAAGCTGTGCACAGGATGGGAAATAATGGGCTTCAGAGTCTGACAGAGCTGGATTTGAGTTCTTGGTTCAACAAGTTAGTTTCCCTGAACCTCACTTTCCCAACCTGTAAAATGGGAACTGTAATGGTGTCCACTCTGAGATTTTGAGAATATTAAATGAGATAATGAATATAATATCCCTAGCATGGTTTTTACAACAAAGTCTAGAATGTTGTGAACTCTATAAGATAAATATTCCAGTTTCTGGAATAACAAATTACAAGGAATAAAAGAGAGAGGTGGGAAACCTATCAACTAAAAGAGACTGAAGAGACCTAGCAACCAAATGAAATGTTTCGCCCTTGTTTGGATCCTGATTGAAACAAACTAAATTTTAGAAACATTTAAGGTAATGATGGAAATTGGATATTATTAAGATACCATTAAGGTATAATATTTTTATTTTTATTTATTTTTTAAAGATTTATTTATTTGTTTTAGAGGGAGGGAGGGGCAGAAGGAGAGGGAGAGAGAGAATCTCAAGCAGACTCCCCATTGAATGTAAAGCCCATTGCAGGGCTCGATCTCATGACCCTGAGATTATGACCCTGAGCTGAAATCAAGAGTCAGACGCTTAACCGACTGAGCCACCCAGGTGCCCCTTAAGATATAATATTTTTAAATATGATCAATGGTTTTAAGGTGTCCTCCTCCCCCACCAAGAGTCTATGTGAGATGTCACACTAAAATCCTTGTGAGATAAAATCATCTGTTGACTGGGATTTCCTCCACACTAGATGGTTCTGTGGAGAAGGGGTGTATGTGTATGAGGAGAATAGGGAGGGAATGAATGAAACATGATAAAATGATGGTTGAAGTGGTGTGAGGACTATAAGGGGACTCATTATAGGATTGTCTCAACTTTTTATGTTTGAAATTATTCATAAAACATTTTTAAAAGGATAAAATAGGGTAACTGCATGTATTTCACATGGATTTTCTGAGTATTAAATGAGATAATATATGTCAAAGTACAACAGTGTCTGGAATAGAATAGGTTTTTGAAAGATTTTAATTTCCCTTTTTTCTTTCAAAATACAGCAGCCCCCTCCTCTGTCTCTTTCTCTGACTCTGTCTCTCTCTCTCTCACACACACACGTGATGTCCTACAAGAGGTGAACTGTCCTAGTAGGGGCTTGTGAAAGACTCAGTTCCTCTCAGAGGGGAGTCAAAGGCCAGTGACTTTCCATAATCTTCGAGTCTGGAATCTTAGAAATTAGACCTTCCTACTTTGGGAAGGGAATCAACTCTTGAACTCTGTAAGCAGTGACCAATGTAAAACGGACAGCAGGATGCCCGGGGGGACTCAGAGGCGTGGCTCTTGGGTCCTGGGAGGGATCCAGCCAGTCACAGGCACCAGAGTGGAGCTGCCCCTTCACCAGAGGTCGAGAGTCCAAAATGAAACCAAATAATAGATGCCAAACTCCCCAAAGAACCCCCTTTTAAGAAAGACAACTTACCTGAGAAGGAGTTTCAACTCCCTGAAATTTAGTGCTGGTGCTTTTATCTGTTCGCCGTTCTCCAAAATAATAAAGGCTCTCCTACGGAAAAGGGGGCAATGCAATCATGGTTCATCTGCACTTTCTTTTTCCTGTGTAAGGCATTCTTAAAGGTTCTAAGGGCACATTATTTCCTTAAGTCCGCGGCCTTTGGGCAGAGGCTGCTCAAACTAAAATTAACAGCAAAAAAAGTCATTTCAAGGCTTTTTACACACACACACACACACACACACAACTGAAACCAAAGTTTCACAAAACAATACTGACCTTTTGATATTTTCTATTCTAATCTAGTACATTTTATTTTAAAAAACGCTAGTCACAACCCAATAAGTTGACTTTACAACTCACTGATAGATTGGACCCAGTTTGAAAAACACTGTATGAGAACATCCATTTTCCTAACCTGTGTGTTAAAAATTAGGAACAAAGCAGATGGTGGCACCAGAGGGTGGGGCACTGTAGACAACCCGAAGCTTCTCTTCTCAGACTGCAGGCCAAGTAGGGAGCAGAGCTGCTGGGCACGTCCGTTCAGTGGGAGCTTCTCAGCTCGATCATGGCAGAAAGAAGACTGAGAACCCCACTTTAAGAACTGGAAATAGCCTACCCTGTCTCTGCAGAAATTTTCAGAGAGCACAGCCTCCAACAGACCCCATAGATATTGACTACAAAAGGTTAATAACATCCAGTAACTTTGTTATGCATTGGAAAATGTACCTTTTATCTACCTAGTGCTTCTAAGGATGTTGGAGGTCCTTTGGAGAACTTACCAAACCAGTCTTGATATTATTCTTGTGAGGAAGGAGACCGTCCCCTATCTGGGGGCCTAAGAATGGGGCTGGGATGAAATGAGGTGTAAGAAGCATTATGACTGTGGAGTTGTTTTCCACTTGGACAGCTTGACCTTACCCCATTATAATCCTGTCCCTATTAGGCTCTATCTTCATTTAAAATGTTGGTATTACTGTAGACATCATGGATTTTTTTTGCATTAATTTTGATTTAAAAAAATACTGCATTAGATTATTTCTCTTAATTACTGAAAATTTTGGCATTCCCTTAAATTTTGTGCCTAAGGTGAGTGTCTCATGGACCTCACCCTAGTCCTGGCCTAGAGTAAGAAGCACCTAGGTTACTAACCAGTGCAAATTAAACAAGGAAATATGGTAGATTAACTAACTAGAATTTAAATAAAACTTTGAAAAAAAATAATGTATCAAAACCAGGCTTTCTAATAAGTGCATCTCCAATTACAACTTTTCTAAGTACCATGACTCAGAGAATCATCTTAACATCCTACCAGTGAGGTTTCAGAACTATCAAATTCAATCAGCACAAGATCGTCTGTAGTAACGTCTTTCATACCTCTGCAGTTATAAATATTTCACTGGCAATAAGGTAGGCACAAATCATAGTTCCAGTTCTTCCTGGAAAAGAAAAGAAGTTAGTCCATGAACCACTGTTCATGGCAGTACTTGGTATAAAGATGCTGTCAGAAATATTCAATGAGGGGCGCCTGGGTGTCTCAGTCGGTTAAGCGGCTGCCTTCGGCTCAGGTCATGATCCTGGGGTCCTGGGATCAAGCCCCACGTCCAGCTGCCTGCTCAGCGGAGAGCCTGCTTCTCCCTCTCCCTCTGCCTGCCACTCTGCCTACTTGTGCTCTCTATCTCTCTGTCAAATAAATAAATAAAATCTTAAAAAAAAAAAAAGAAATCTTCAAAGAGCTCATTTTGCATCGATTTTCTTTCACTCTGGAAGTGCTTGTTCAAAAGATTTTAATTCAGGACTAGCCAAAGCTGTTTCACTGCTCTGAGGTTGTACCTGGAATTCTGCCCTGTGGGCACGAAGACACAGGCGCACGTGTATATTGTTCTTGAATCACTACTGCTGGGGACCGCAGGAAGGAGGCGGTGAGGTCTACTCTAGGACTTTAGAGCGCAAGAGCTACTTACCAGTTAAGAACTAATTACACACCCTGTTTTACTAACTAACATAAATAAAAGTACCTATAAAAGATAAAATATGATCAGAACCCAAAACATGACACAGCATTTATAACACCCATTTTTCTTCTATTTTTGAGTCTTAGTGTGTTACAAAACATACATGAAGGTAAAGAGAACAGTATAACGAACCCCATATATGCTTCCCAGAGTATATTATATTGCTGTACTTGTTTCTCTCCTCTTCCCTCCCTCCGTTTTTCTTCCTGTCTTCTTCTACAGCATTTCATTTTTTAAACTTTTTTTTTTTGAGTAGGTTCCACACCCAGCACAGAGCCCAGTGCAGGACTTGAACCCATGACCCTGAGATCAAGATCTGAGCTGAGACCAAGAGTTGGACACTTAACCAACTGAGCCACCCAGGTGCCCCCTATAGCATTTTAAAAGCAAACCCTTGATTTCATGTCATTTCATCCTCAAAGTTTATGTCTTATTCTAATTTGTATTTTTGCCCTGCTATACAAAATTTGATTTAAAAAATATGGTGCTTCTTTTATTTCTACAGTTACCTGTAGCTTTTGTCTTAGCCTGTGTATGCTGAACTTACTTGGTGTAATTTCAAGCTTACCCTTTTAACTTCAGATACATTCTATCTTCTATGCTATCCCCTTTTTTTTTCAACAAACAACTAAACTTATTTTGCAACCCATAGTTTGAAAAACATTCTAAGCCAAGTACTTCCAAAAAAGACTTTTTACCACCTCAATCTGTGATATATAAAGGCTTCTTGCTAATGGAAATCATGACTATTAACAACCCAGCTCTCAGTGGTATAGACTGTTAACATTTCAATTCTGTCTGGAGGACATCTCTGGGTCTCTATAACTGGTACTTTCCCATCTGAAAAACATTTTTGCAGGTTTTCTGTCCTTGTGACTATATACAATCACAGACACAGTAGATGTCCTATCATCCAGTCAAGTCAGGTACAGCAGGGAATTATAAAAATGATAATACTTACCTTCAGTATTTTATCTTAAAACATAAATGTATACTTATTCACTAAATTTCTGATATTAGACAAAGGTTTTAACTTTTTAAGTGTGAGTCTCCCAGTTGGAGTTCTTTCTTAGAAAGGCCAGGTCCGTGGTATAAACCACTGCATCATCTATAATTTCTAGTTTCAGATTTTTTTTTTTTTAGAGCAATCTAGATGCAGAAACCTCTTAGATTTTACTACTGGGATTTTTCTCCCAGTGTTTTATATTAGTCTTCCTTGCATTTAATTCAGCTGCAATTTTGGTTGTAGCCACTCAACTTCTTTGAATCTTCTTGAAACATTCAACTAAGGGCTCATAAAATTTTAACATTCTGTTCACTCTGACATTTTACAAATCTATATAATATTTGATTATTTGACAGACACTGGTGGAAGCAGAAACACATAGGCACACTAAATTGAAGCTTACTAGCTGCAAGTTTTCAACATGCCAATGGACACCACAGGTGTGTTTATAGAGGGAATAGAGAACATCAGAATATTCACCCAGTTGGTTAGATGGAAGTCTGTAAGAGACCTTTTGTTATCCTGAAGTCAGAAGAAGCATCTTGCATCTCTAAATAAAATATAGTTCTGGATTTCATAATTATAACTAACACTTGGATAATACTTTGCAGATCTCATAGAATCTTTACAACAACTTCGTGAGGTAAATACCCTGCATAAAGAGGGAGAAACTGAGGTTCTATGGATTTAAGCAACTTTCACATCATCAAAGACATCTTTTTTTTTTTTTTAAGATTTTATTTATTTATTTGAGAGAGAGGATGAGAGGAGAGAGAGAGCACATGAGAGGGGGGAGGGTCAGAGGGAGAAGCAGACTCCCCGCCGAGCAGGGAGCCCGACACGGGACTCAATCCCGGGACTCCAGGATCATGACCTGAGCCGAAGGCAGTTGCTCAACCAACTGAGCCACCCAGGTGCCCCATCAAAGACATCTTAATGCCAGTTTATATGATCTTTTATATCAATCCTTAAACTTTATTATTTCTCAGGTGTGTCTATCATCCTCCCCACAATGCACAATCTATAGTCCAATTCTTGAATCTGTAAGCAGAGACTTAGGTAATTTTCCTGACATGAGAGTGGTAGTGTGTATACATGTGTGAGTGTGCATGAATGTTTGTCCCTTAGAGTTGCTTAAAGCACCTTAAATGTAACTAAAAGAGGGGAATTCCAGTCCAAGATGGTGACATAGGAAGATCCCAAACTCACCTCCTCCATGGAAACAACCCAATTCACACCTTCTTTGGCTCCAGACAACCTGCCAGAGAACCCCTGCATGGAGCACCCCAGGGTACTGACTTGCACCCTCTTCAGCTTCAACTGTCCTCTCAGGGCACCCTCTGGAGATCCCCAGGACTGCCCTGGTCTGCACACTCACTTCAGCTATAGCTGCCTGTTAGGGCATCCCCTGTGAAAACACCCCAGGACCCCCTGGCCTGCATGCCACCTTAAGTCCACCCACCCAACCAGGGTGCCCCTTATATGAAGTGCCCCGGGACCTTCAGCCTCTTCCTCAGCTCCAGCCACCCCATCAGGGCACCTTCTGTGGGGACAGTGCCAGGATCCCTCTAATTGCACCTACTTCAGCTTCAGCCATTCTGCAAAGCACCCTCTGCATGGAGAGCCCAGGGACTCCCTGGACGGTACTCATTTCAGCTTCAGCCATTCTGACAGGATGTCCTCTGTGCAGAGAGCCCAGGGGCCACCCTGGCCAGTGCCTACTACAGCTCTGGCCATCCTACCAGGAAAACCCAGCATGGAGTGTTCTGGGACCCACAGCCCAGGCCATCCACAGCTCCAGTCAGCCAAAGTCACCAGGTACACACTGTCTACACAGGGGATGACCACACACAAGACAATTCCTTCAAAGTTTAGAAGAAGTAGCTGATCTGCCTAATTCATGAAAACAAACACAGAAAGTCAAGTACAATAAGGAGACAGAGGAATATGCTCTACACAAAAGAGTAAGAAAAAACCTCAGAAAAAGAACTAAATGAAACAGAGATAAACAATATACCTGATAGAGAGTTTAAAGTCATGATCATAAAGATGCTTACTGGACTGGAGAGAAGAATGGAAGAACTCAGTGAGAACTTCAACAAACGGATAGAAAACATAAAAAAATACCAACTAGAGTTGAAGAACACAGTAACTGAAATGAAAACACACTAGAGGGAATCAACAGATTAGCAGATGCAGGAGAACAAATCATCAACTGAAAAGACATGGTAATGGAAAACACACAAGCTGAACAGCAAATAAAAGAACTAAAAAAAAAAGAGTAGGTTAAGGGATCCCTTCGACAACATCAAGAAAACAAATATTCCCATTATAGGGGTCCTAGGAAGAGAACAGAAAGGGGCAGAAAACTTATTTGAAGAAATAATAGGTGAAAACTTCCCTAACCTGAGGAAGGAAACAGACAACTAGGTTCGGGAAGCACAGAGAGTTCCAAACAAGATGAGCCCAAGGTGGTCCAAATCAAAATACATAATAATTAAAATGTCAAAGGTTAAAGATAGAGAATTTAAAAGTGGCAAGAAAGAAGCAAAAAGTTACATACAAGGAAACCCCCCTAAGACTATTGGCTGATTTTTCAGCAGGTCAGAAAGGAATGGCATGATACATTCAAAGAGCGGAGTGGAAAAAAACCTACAACCAAGAATATTCTACCCAGCAAGGCTATCACTCAGAGTTGAAGGAGAAATAGAGTTTCTCAGGCAAAGGTAAAGGAGTTCATCACCACTAAACCAGCCTTACAAGACATATTAAAGGGACTTCTTTAAGTGGAAAAGAAAAAAGCAATAATTAGAAGAAAACTATAAAAAGATGTAAATATGATAACATATACATAAAACATGGAAGGGGAGTGAAAACGTTCTTTTAGAATGTGTTTGAACTTAAGTGACCATCAGCTTAATACAGACTGTTACATACTTGGGATGTTATATACAAACCTCATGGCAACCAGGACCCCCCAAAACCTATAACAGATACACAAAAAATAAAGAGAAAGAAAGCTAAGCATAACACCAAAAAGTCATAATCACAAGGAAAGAGAACAAGAGAAGAAGAAAGGAACAGAGAAGTACTACAAAGATCAACCAGAAAATAATTTTTAAAATGGCAATAAGTTCACACCTATCAATAATTATTTAAAATTTTTTTAAAGATTTTATTTATTTATTTGAGAGAAAGAGTGAGAGAGAGAAAGCACATGAACAGGGGGAAAGGGAGAATCAGGCTCCCCACTGAGCAGGGAACCTGATGTGGGGCTCGATCCCAGGACCCTGAGATCATGACCTGAGCCGAAGGCAGACGCTTAACTGACTGAGCCACCCAGGCGCCCCTCAATAATTATTTTAAATATAAATGACTTAAATACTCCAATCAAAGACATAGGGTGACAGAATGAAAAAATAAGATCCATATCTATGCTTCCTACAAGAGACTCAGTTCGGACCTACATAGACATAAATTGGAAATCAAAGGATGGTAAAAGGTATTTCATGCAAATGGAAATTGAAAAAAACAACAACAACGCTGGAGTGGTAATACTTAAATCAGACAAAAGAGACATTAAAACAAACACTGTAACAAGACACACAAAAAAGGGCATTATTTAAGGATAAAAGGATCAATCCAACAAGAGCATATAACAATTGTAAATATCTATGCACCCAATATTGGAGCACCTGAATAGATAAACCAAATATAAACAGACATAAAGGGATAAACTAACAGTAATACAATACTAGTAGGAGACTTTTACACCCCAATTACATCAAAGGTGAGATTATCCAGGCAGAAAATGCATTAGAAAACTATCTTTGAATGACATATTAGACCAAATGGACACAACAGATATATATATAGACCATTCCATCCAAAAATCAACAGAATACATATTCTTTTCAAATACATATGGAAAATTCTCCAGGAAGACCACAAAATAAACCTCATTAAATTTAAGAAGACTGAAATCACATCATGCATCCTTGGACCACATTGTTACAAAACTAGAAATCAATCACAAGAAAAAGTGGAAAAAAACCAAACATATAGAGGCTAAATAACATGTTAGTAAACAACCAATGGGTCAATGAAGAAATCAAAAGGGAAATAAAAAAATTCATGGAGAGAGCAAAAGCTGTCTGAGGGAAGTTTATAGTAATACAAACACCTCCAGAAATAAGAAAAATCTAAAATAAACAACCTAACCTATGCCTTAAAAGAGTTAGAAAAAGAACAAACAAGCTTAAAGCTAGTAGAAGAAAGGAGGTAATAAAGATTAGAGCAAAAATAAATAGACACTAAAAATAAATAGAAAAGATCAATGAAACAGAGCTGGTTCTTTGAAAGGATAAACAAAATTGAGAAAACTTTAGCTAGACATATCAAGAAAAAAGAGATAGGACCCAAATAAATAAAATCAGAAGCAAAAGAGAAGTAACAACCAACACCACAGAGATACAAAGGATTATAAGAGAGTACTACAAAAAAATTATATGCCAACAAATTAATCAGTCTAGAAGAAATGGAAAAAATCCTAGAAACATACAATCTTCCAAAACTGAATGAGGAAGAAACAGAAAATCTGAACAGACCAATTATAAACAACAAAATTGAATTGGAAATCAAAAACTACCACCAAACTAAAGTTCAGAACCAGATGGATTCACAGGTGAATTCCACTAGCCATTTAAAGAAGAGTTAATACCTATTATCCTCGATCTATTAAAAAAAATAGTAGAGGAAGGAAACCTTCCAAATATATACTTCAAGGCAAGCATTACCCTGATACCAAAACCAGACAAACACTACAAAAAAAAAAAAAGAAAGAAAAGAAAACTACAGGCCAATATCTCTGATGAACTTGGATGCAAAGATCTTCAACAAAATATTAGCAAACCATATTCAACAATATATCAAAAAGATAATTCACCACAATCAAGTTGGATTTATTCTGGGGATGCAAGGATGGTTCAATACTTGCAAATCAACCAACATGATACACTACATCAGCAAAGAATGAAAATCATATGATCATCTCAATAGATGTAGAAAAAGCATTTGACAAAATTTAACATTCATTCATGATAAAAAATCTCAACAAAGTGGGTTTAGAGGAAACATACCTCAACATAATAAAGGCCATATCTGAACAACTCACAGCTGACATCATACTTAACAGTAAAAAAACTGAGAGTTTTTCTTCTAATAGGAACAAGACAAGGATGTCCACTCTTGCCACTTTTGTTCAGCATAGTACTGGAAGTCCTAGCCATAGCAATCAGACAGAATAGAGATAAAAGTTATCCAAATTGTTAAGAATGAAGTAAAACCGGGGCGCCTGGGTGGCTCAGTTGGTTAAGCGACTGCCTTCGGCTCAGGTCATGATCCTGGAGTCCCTGGATCGAGTCCCGCATCAGGCTCCCTGCTCGGCGGGGAGTCTGCTTCTCCCTCTGACCCTCCCCCCTCTCATGTGCTCTCTCTCATTCTCTCTCTCTCAAATAAATAAATAAAACCTTAAAAAAAAAAATCTTTAAAAAAAAAAAAAAAGAATGAAGTAAAACCGTCATTATTTGTAGATGACATGATACTATGTACAGAAAATCCTGAAGATTTCAAACTATTAGAGCTGGGGCACCTGGGTTGCTCAGCTGGTTAAGCAACCAACTCTTGATTTTGGCTCAGGTAATGGTCCTGGGGTTGTGAGACTGAGCCCTGCATGAGCTCCAAGCTTAGCGCAGAGTCGGCTTCAGATTCTTTCCTTCCCTCTACCCTTCTTCTCACTGCATGCAAGCGCTCGTGCTCTCTATTTCTGTCTCTCTCTCTCTCTCTAAACAAATAAAATCTTTAAAAAAAAACTATTAGAACTGATAAATTCAGTAAGGTCATGGGATACAAAATTAATACACAGAAATCGGTTGTGCTCGTATACAACAATAACAAAGTAGCAGAAAGAGAAATTAAGAAAACAATTTTATTTATAATTGCATCAAAAATAATAAAAAACCTAGGAATAAACTTTTTTTTTTTTTAAAGATTTTGTTTATTTATTTGACAGAGAGAGAGATAGCGAGAGCAGGAACACAAGCAGAGGGAGTGGGAGAGGGAGAAGCAGGCTTCCCGCCGAGCAGGGAGCCCGATGTGGGCCTCGATCCCAGGACCCTGGGATCATGACCTGAGCCGAAGGCAGATGCTTAATGACTGAGCCACCCAGGCACCCACCTAGGAATAAACTTAACCAAGGAGGTGAAAGATCTATACTCTGAAAACTATAAAATACTGATGAAAGAAATTGAAGACACCACAAATGGAAAGATATTCTATACTCATAGATTGGAAGAACTAATATTGTTAAAATGTCCATAGTATCCAAAGGAACCTACAGATTTAATGCAATCCCTATCCAAATACTAACAACATTTTTCACAGAACTAGAACAAAGAATTCTAAACTTGTATGGAACCAAATAACCTTAAATAGTCAAAGCAATCTTGAGAAAGGACAAAGCTGGAGTTATCACAATTTCAGATTTCAAGATATACTACAAAACTGTAACAATCAAGATAGTATGGTGGGCACCTGGGTGGCTCAGTTGGTTAAGCAACTGCCTTCAGCTCAGGTCATGATCCTGGAGTCCGGGGATCGAGTCCCGCATCGGGCTCCCTGCTCAGCGGGGAGTCTGCTTCTCCCTCTGACCCTCCCCCCTTCATGCTTTATCTCATTCTCTCTCTCTCAAATAAATAAATAAAATCTTTAAAAAACTTTATAAATCGGGGCGCCTGGGTGGCTCAGTTGGTTAAGCGACTGCCTTCGGCTCAGGTCATGATCCTGGAGTCCCCGGATCGAGTCCTGCATGGGGCTCCCTGCTTAGCGGGGAGTCTGCTTCTCCCTCTGACCCTCCCCCCCTCATGCTTTATCTCATTCTCTCTCTCTCAAATAAATAAATAAAATCTTTAAAAAAAAAAAAAAGATAGTATGGTACTGGCACAAAAGTGGAGACATAGATCAATAGAACAGATTAGAGAGCCCAGAAATAAACCCATGCTTATTGGTCAATTAATTAATGACAAAGGAGATAAAAATTATACAATGGGGAAAAGGCAATCTCTTCAATAAATGGTGCTGGGAAAACTGGATAGCTACATGCAAAAGAATGAAACTGAACCACTTACACCATACACAAAAATAAACTCAAAATGGATTAAAGACCTAAATGTGAGACCTGAAACCATAAAACTCCTAGAAGAAAACCTAGACAGTAAGCCCTTTGACATTACCCTTAGCAATATTTTTCTACATCTGTCTCCTAGGCAAGGGAAACAAAAGCAAAAATAAATTATTGGGACTAAACCAAAATAAAAAGGTTTTCCATAGTGAAGGAAACCATTAACAAATTGAAAACACAACCTACTGAACAGGAGAAGATACTTGCAAATGATATATCTGATAAGGAATTAATATCCAAAATACATTAAGAACTTACACAACTCAACACCAAAAAACCCCAAACAATCCAATGAAACAATGAGTAGAGGACCTGAATAGACATTTTTCCAAGACAACATACCAGATGGCCAACAGACAAATGAAAAGATGCTCAACATCACTAATCATCAAGGAGATGCAAATCAAAACTGCAATGAGATATCACCTGACACCTGTCAGAATGGCTAGAATAAAAAAGACAAGAAAATATATAACAAGTGTTGGCAAGAATGTGGAGAAAAAGGAATCCTTGTGCACTCTTGGTGAGAATGTAAGTTGGTGCATCCACTGTAAAAAACAGTATGGATGTTCCTCAAAAAATTAAAAATAGAATTATCATATGATCCAGTAATTCAAAATTTGAAAAAGTATCTGCTCCCCTGTGTTTATTGCAACATTATTTCCAAAAGCCAAGATATGGAAGCAACTCAAGTGTCCATCCATAGATAAATGGAAAAAGAGGTGGTAGTTACCTATGGAATTAAAAACAAATAGATTCAACCATATATGAACTGGCTTGCTGGTTCCCCTGGCTGATTTTGGCCATGCTGGCTAAAGGGAGAGAAAAGTGCAACCCAGATGATGCCCTTCGGTTTTTTTGTCCTTCCTCTAAGTAAAAGGAGAAAGGGCCCAAACATTCCTAAAGGTGAGCTTTGAGGGAGCCAAAAATGCTAAAAGTTCGCATTGTTCTTTCCTCCAAGTTGGAAGAAAAATGGTTAAATCAGTGCCCAGGGGAAGCAAATCTTTAGATAAACCAGAGGGGGAAAAAATTAAAGGGGAAAAACACTCTAAACCATTACTGAGCAATCATCTAGACTGGTGCTTCTCAAACTTCAATAATATACAGGGCATCTGAGAATCTTATTAAAGTGTGGATTCTAATTTAGTAGGTCTGAGGTGGATATGAAGATTTTGCTAGTCCCTGGGCCACAATTTGATTCTAGATCACAATCTCTGAACAAATTCAAAAATCAATAATATAAACATAGCTAAAACTCCTAAACACTGGGGAATTAAAAATAAAAATAATAATTAAACATTTAAATTTAATAAAATTAATAAAAAATAAAAATAAATAATTTTTAAATAATCTAGATGTTTAAAAACCACTTCTACATTATCTCTGCATTTAAAAACCAGAAGATTTTTAGGAGAATTAGTAGAATCATGAATTATTTAAAACTAAAAAACAAAAAAAAGCAGTACCTATAAAGCAACTGGAAGTCAGCTAAAGCAGTATTAACAGGAAAAGACACAGACTTTAAATGCATAGATCATACGGTTAAAAAGTTAAAAAAAAATTTAGGATTTTATCCATTAATTTGAGAGAGAGAGCACGCATGAGTGGGGGGAGGGGCAGAGGAAGAGGGAGAAGCAGGCTCCCTGCTGAGCAGGGGTCTGGACTCAGGGCTCCATCCCAGGACCCAAAGATCATGATCTGAGCCAAAGGCAGATGCCTAACCAACTGAGCCCCCCAGGTGCCCCCCAAAATTAAAATTTATTTAGCCAAGTTTTCAATTCAAGGAAGTAAAAGCAAATAAATATACTAAAATCAAGTAAAAAGTGAAATATTAAAACAGAAATGAAACAGAAAACAAAATAGACATGATTGATAACATTAAACACCAGTGCTTTTTTCCTCAAGAAACGAAGACACAAATCTCTTATAAAAGTGATTTTTAGGGGCGCCTGTGTGGCTTAGTTGGTTAAGTGTCTGCCTTTGGCTCAGGTCATGATCTCAGGGTCCTGGGATTGAGCCCCACATTGGGTTCCCTGCTCAGCGGGGAGCCTGCTTCTCCCTTTCCCTCTGCCATTCACCTGCTTGTACTCTCCCACTCTCTGTCAAATAAATAAAATCTTTAAAACAAAACAAAAACAAAACAAAACAAAAAAGCACCCGATTTTTAGAAAAGGAGAGGAGGGACAAATATTAGAAATAAAACAGGGGTCAAAATTACTATATAGCAGAAATTCAAAAACACTGTTAGAATAACTTTAATAAGTCAATCATTTAAAAAACTTAAATGAAAACAGGGGCACCTGAGTGATTCAGCTGGTGGAGCATATAACTCTTGATTTTGGCTCAGGTCATGATCTCAGGGTTGTGAAATGGAGACCCAGGTTAGGCTCCTTGCTCAGCGGGGAGTCTGCTGGAGATTCTCTCTCCCTCTCGGTCTGCCCCACCCCCCCACCCCCATGCTCTCTCCCGCTCTCTAAAATAAACCTTAAAAAAAACTTAAATGAAAATATCAATTAAAAAAATTGATTCAAAAAGGGAAAACCTGAATAAAACAACATCGCATTAAAAATTATATTTACAGTCTTTTTTTACCACCTCCCTCCAAAAGAACAAGATGACATTGTTACCAAATCTATAAGAAATATTTTCTTTTATAAATTCTTTTAGATAATGGTAAAAAAGAGAAAAATTTACAGCTCATTTACTAGCACTAATATAATAGATTCCCAAATTGCAAAAATATAATAAAAGATAACTTTATACCAATGTCACTTAGGAATATAGATGTTAAAACTTAAAGTATTTGCAAAGTGAATCCAGCAGTAGAAAAAATACATATCAATACCAAGTTCCATTTATCTCAGAAATGCAAGAATAATCTTATATCAGAAACCTGTATTAATGTAATATATCATATATACAGATTAAGAGAGACATACCTTGTAATCATCTCAATAAGTGCAGGAAAAAAACCATTTACTAAAATTCAGTATATATTCACAGTTTTAAGAGCCAAGTAAAACTAGGAACTTCTTTTTTTACTTATTTATTTTTTTTAGAGAGAGAGAGAGAAGGCACATGTGAGTGGGATGCAGAGGGGCAGAGGGAGAGAGAGAGAATCTTAAGTGGACTCCACACCCAGCTCAAAGCCTGACAGAGGGGTTCAAGCCCACAAACTTGAGATCATGACTTGCGCCAAAATCAAGAGTTGGACATTTAGCTCACTGAGCCACCCAGGCGCCCTGGAAACCTTTTTAACTTGATGAAGGGAATCTACCAAAATACCTACCAGATGTAAGTGTCCTCCATTTTTTCAAAAGTTTGCATTATGCCACTTCACTTTTATGAAAAACCCATGTCAGCACCTGTTTTTGCTAAGTGAAAGCAATCTGAAGAGGATTTTCACTTTTATGAAGAGAAGGAATAAAGCAAGAATACGGTTCAGCATTTATTTTGCAGTGAGTACTTACGGAGGCAGCACACACTCGGAGCAGTGCGAGTGATACCGGCAAGCTCCCACCCTGGGAAATACACTCAGCATCTAAGTATCAAGCCACTGTAGCTTTGAACTGTGTCTGTGAGCATCTGTGGTTTACCTTGATTTATTTTGTGCATCCATTAGCAAGATGTGTCCTAAGATACCGGAAAAGGCTAAGATGGGTTATTTTTTCAGGTCTGGGAATGCTCTAAACATTTTCCATATAAATTAATGGTAATTGCTTCTTTATTTCACACCATTCTGGCTTATGCAAATTTTCATAGGAATGCTCTACTTTCAGATAGCAGGAAACCTGTACATCATGTTAATGTTGAAATGTTGTTAGCACTCCCTTTAAAGCCAGGAACTAAATAAAATGTCTGTTATTCTCTGTTCCTATTTAACACCGTACTATAGGGCTTAGCCAGTGCAGTAAGAAAAAGAAATCAAATGTATAGGGAAAAAAACAGAAGAAACAAAACTTTCCTTACTTGCAGATTAGAAAAATCCAAGTAAATCTACAGGCTAGAACCTAAAATTAATGAGAGTTCAGGTACATTGCTCGATACAAAGCCAACATAAAAAAATCAATAGCTAAATGGAGGATGCAAGTTGAAATCTTTAGCATAATTGCTACAGGGGAGGAAGGAATTATATTGTAAAATTTCAATCAAACCAAAATAAAATGTCAGTAAGGATACAGAAGATTTGAATAAAACAATTTACAAATGACCTAACAGATACAGAGCACTGTTCACAACAATGCTTAATACACTTCCAATTGCACGGAAAAGATTTCATAAAATTGACTGAACTGTGGACCACAAGGCAAGTATAAACAAATTTCTAAGAACTAAAAAAAAATAGGTAATATATTCTCTGACCACAATGCAATACAAGCAGAAATCAACTCCTAAAAGATAATTACAAAATACTCATATGTTTAGAAATAAGAAAGTATACTTCTACATAATACCTGGGTCAAAGAAATAAGCACAATGGAAAATAGAAAACATTTTGAACTAAATATTGATAAAAATACTACATATAAAAATTTGTGGGATGAAGCTAAAAAATTCTTAGAGGGAAAATATAGCCTGAAATACCAAATAGAAAAGAAAAAGTTGAAAATCTATGAGTTAATCATTCCTTTAAAGAAGTTTTTTTAAAAAAAGAACAAATTAAACCAAAGAAAGTGGAAGAAAGGAAACACTAAATATAATAGTAATTAATGAACTAGGAAACAAACAAGAGAAACAATCAAGCCAAAAAAAACTTGGTACTTTAAAATGACTAATAAAATTGATAAATCTCTGATGAGACTAATCAAAAGAAAACAATAATGTAAGAATGAAAAAGGGACCACCATGATAGACATTAGAATACAATGATATTTTGAACAATGTGATGCCAAGACATTTGAAAATTTAGATAAAATGGACAAGTGCTTGGAAAAATACACCCTACCAAAAATGGGTAGAGTAAATAAAAACTGTAAATAATTCTATATCTAATAAAGAAACTGAACCACAATTTAAAAACTTCCCCACAAAGAAAATGTGGCCAAATCCCCACACTGAGGCCAATGTGGCTTCACTAGAGAACTCCACATTATATTTAAGGAAAAACATGTCAACTTATACAAGCTCATTGAGAAAATTTTAAAAAAGAGGAAACATAACCCAATTCTGCTTTATGAAGCCAAAATTTGAAAAGAGTATTATGAGAAAAGAAAAATTATAACCAATCATACTTATGACATGGATACAAAAATTCTTAAGGTTAAATTTTAATTAATTAAAATTAAATATCCAGCAATTTATGAAAAATAATAGAGCACAGCAAAATTGTGTCTATTCTAGGAATATAAGGATAATTCACCAATGCAATCAATCATATTAATAGAATAAAGGTAAAAATTATATCATCTTAAGGACTCAAAAACCTTCTGATAAAATTTAACATCCCATGATGATAAAAACTTAGCATTAATTAAAGAAATTTCTTAATCTGATAGTATCTAAAACACACAAGGGGTGCCTGGGTGGCTCAGTCAGTTGAGTGTCCAACTCTTTCTGCTCAAGTCATGATCTCAGGGTCGTGAGACTGAGCCCTGCATGGGGCTCTGCAGAGTCTGCTTGTCCCTCTCCTTCCCCCTCTAACCACCCCCCCCATTTGTGTGTATGCTCTCTTTGGCAAATAAACAAATAAATAAAACACACACATACACACACCCTAAAGTAATTGGTGAGAGACTTGAAAGCTTTTCTTTTTAAAGCAGGAACAGAACAAGGATGACTGCTATCACCATTTCTAATTCAACACTGGACCAAAGGTTTGAGCCAGTGCTAGGAAAAAAAAAAAATTGAAGCGGAAGAAATGCAATTGATTATTTTCACATGATGTAAGCATGTACCATAACATCCAAAAGAATTTACACATAAATTAGACTAAGAAAGTTTGGTGAGGTTGCTAATTGCAAGGTTAATAAAATGAATTGCATGCCAGAGCAACAATAAACATTTAGAAAATAAAAATTTTCAAGGGATATCATTTATAATAGTATCAAAAATATTTAGGAATAAATGTAACCAAAAATATATAAGCTTCCTTTTTTTTAAGTTTATTTTTTAGTAATCTCTATACCCAACATGGGGCTTGAAAAGAACCCCACAAACATAGTGATTCAAAGGGACACATGCACCCCAATGTTTATAGCAGCAATGTCCACAATAGTCAAAATATGGAAAGAGCCCAGATGTCCATCAACAGATGAATGGATAAAGACGATGTGGTATATATACACAATGGAATATTACTTAGTCATCAAAAAGTATGAAATCTTGCCATTTGCAACAATGTGGATGGAACTAGAGGGTATCATGCCAAGTGAAATAAGTCAATCAGAGAAGACAAATACCATATGATTTCACTCATATGTGGAATTGAAGAAACAAAGCAGATAAACATATGGGAAGGAAAAAAAAAAAGAGAGAGGAAAGCAAACCATGAGACTCTTTTTTTTTTTTTTTTAAAGATTTTATTTATTTATTTGACAGAGAGAGAGAGTGAGAGCAGAAACACAAGCAGGGGCAGTGGGGGAGGGAGAAGCAGGCTTCCTGCAGAACAGGGAGCCCAGTCTGGGGCTCAATCCCAGCACCCTGCTGAAGGCAGACACTTAATGACTGAACCACCCAGGTGCCCCCCATAAGAGACTCTTAAGAATAGAGAACTGAGGGGCGCCTGGGTGGCTCAGTTGGTTAAGCGACTGCCTTCGGCTCAGGTCATGATCCTGGAGTCCCGGGATCGAGTCCCGCATCGGGCTCCCTGCTCGGCAGGGAGTCTGCTTCTCCCTCTGACCCTCCTCCCTCTCCTGCTCTCTGTCTCTCATTCTCTCTCTCTCAAATAAATAAATAAAATCTTTAAAAAAAAAAAGAATAGAGAACTGAGGGTTGATGGAGGGAGGTAGGTGGGGGATGGGCTAAATGGGTGATGGGTATTAAGGAGGGTACTTGTTATGATGAACACTGGGAGTTATATGTAAGCGATGAGTCACAAAATTCTACTCCTAAAGCCAATATTACACTATATGTTAACTAACTAGAATTTAAATAAAATTTTGAGAAAAAACAAAAACCCAAATAATTGTGAAAAAGAACAAGACCAGAGGGCTCCTTTGACTGGAAATCAGGACTTATTAGAAAACTATGGTAAATAAGATAGTTGTGTGACAGGCACTCAGATAGATGAAAGATCAATGAACAGAATAGAAAGTTCAGAAACTGAACCATGCCCCTTGGCAGTAAAGAAATAAAAGT